>NC_049204.1:28459623-28759623 GCF_013347855.1 Anguilla anguilla | reverse complement strand
TTCTGTTTTTTTTTTTCTTTTTTTTTGGAGCGGGGATCAGTGGCGGCTCCCCACGGCTAAGGCCGCGGTGCGGCACCAGCAGACGCGTCTAACCCATATGGCGCGGCGCTGGCTGTAAAAACCCATATGCTGCCGGGGAGGTGCGGGGAGGTAGTGCCCTCCGGGCCGCGCCTCCTCGCCCCTGCCGCTGCTTAGCTATTGTCGCAGCAATCTGCCGACGCCTCTCGTCTCATTCCGCCCCGACAATCGATGAGCTTAATCGCGGCTAATTATTTAAGCTGCGGATCACCCTCGTGGTGCGGCGCTCCCCCCCCCCCCTCGTTCTGTCACCCGGGGAACGCCGCCGTGCCAAAAAACCGAGCCGCGCCGAGTCTCACTTCCTGGTTTTTTTTTTTGTTTTTTTTCCCCTCTTTTGGTTGATTTCTTCTTTATTGAAAGCTTAATTTTGATTGGTCTCCGCGACGCTCTGACGTTTGAACGTGTTTCCGCAGGAGGTGCTGCAGACCGTGCCCAAGTTCTGCTTCCCCTTTGACGTGGAGAGGTAGGACTCTGCCGCCGCCGCCGCCGCCGCCCTGCCCCAGCCTCTGCGCCGCGGCCCCTGTCCCGACCCCCGAAAAAATGTGCACCAGAACCACCCACCAGGAAACACGGCACACCTACTGTTAACCGTTTTGGGGTTTCTCTGCCAACTCTCTCGTGCTTCATGCCCTTCGCTGAGTGCTCATACTGTATGTGAACGTCAATATTGTTACGGAGTCAGTCTCTCTGTCAAGTAAGTTATTTAAAATACATGCGCAAAAAACTTTTAGAATAAGGAAGCGCATTGAGCGTTTGCGTGAACGTGATTTTTGTTGGGCGCAGTTGTAAATAAGCAGATATGAAACGGGCATTTGGCAGTTGGCTGTGAGCAGCGCAGCTGAAGAGCAACGTTGGCCGTGTCTCTGTAAACAGGGTGTCTGCGGCGCTGGCTCTTCCAGTTTCCCGGGCACATTTTTTTTTTTTTTCTTGTGGAAAATAACATTTAAAAAGTCCCATTGTACAGTTTTGTCAGTGGGGGCTGGGAAATCCTCCAGCCTTCCGCCGAAGCTTTACTGCTGCCATCTAGTGGGGGAAACGGCCTTTGGAAAAAATCAAAGCGCTGTTTGGAGCGGAACATCCCACATTAATTGAGAAAGTTGTTGTATTAACTTTACGCTGCAGGAATAGGGGTAATAAGTGTCAGATGTTTCGCTCGCTGGCTTAGCGGGAGGGGACGAGTTTACCAGAGTTTAAAAGAGCCGTGGCAAGCAGGAACAGCAAAGTCACCAAGAACAGAAAGGGATTTATTCTCCAGAATGGGGAGCACACTTTTCTGGCCAAACGGTCACGGAGGCTTCCGGTGAATTAGCTGCACAGTTCCTGGTGTGTGTGTGTGTGTATGTTTTTATGTGGGGATACTGTATTATAGAATCTCTGCAGTTAGGGTCCTTATTGCATCATTGACCGATCGGCAGCTTTAGTGAGCTTTAGTTTTGTTTGGTCTTCGTTCGCAGAGTTTCGCAGAATCAGGTGGGCCAGAACTTCACGTTTGTGCTGACGGACATCGAGAGCAAGCAGAGGTTCGGCTTCTGCCGGCTCACCTCCGGCTGCAGGCTGTGCATTTGCCTTATCAGGTACGTGAGCGTCGGCGTCCTTGCACAACGGATCGCTCTTGACAACCCTGCACGTTAGCAGTACTGTGTATATGACAAAATATTCTTATTCCAAAGATGGTCATTTGAAATATTAGATTTTTAGACAAAGTTTGCACGGTATTGAAATTAATTCATTTAACGCTGGAAGAAATGAGTGAATACTTTATTTATGAAAATAAAACAACCAGGTTGGACAAAGCAATGTCAGGAACTGCATGAAATGGAATTTAGAGCAGTTTTAAAGGCGTGTTTTAAAAAGCAGTCATTCGCGGGCGTGCTCGTTGGTGTGAGTTCGCGGCAGCGTCGGGCGAGGTTGCGAAACCACGGTAACGGCGTGCGGCGGATATCGGCGGGACCCGGCGAGCCGCCGCCGCCGAGAGCCCTCCTCCTCCTCCTCCTCCTCCTCCTCCTCCGAGCCCGGCCGCCGTGGCCTTTGTTTCCCCCGTTTCCCCCACCCCCCCCCCATCCCCCCCCATCCCCCCATCCCCACCTCCCGTGCTGCTGGCACAGAAGAACGGCACAGACAGTTTCACCATAATTATGCATGAGTCCCGCTGCCAATTAGCAGAAGGCTTTCCTGTCCCTCTCGCTGAGTTTTACACGGTAATTCATTTGACATATGATGTATAAAATGCATTATGCATTCTGAGTAGTTTGCATGGCTCGCTTCATCCGTGGTATGAAATTTACCGAAAGTTGCTGCTTTAAAAAAAAAAAAATAGAGGGTTAAATAAAGGTTTTTTTTTGTGTTTGTGTGTGTGTGTTAACCCACATCTTTGGTTATTAATTGCATTTGAAAACCACTTGAAAACAATGAAGCACTTGATAATAGTGTTAGTAATATTTAAATGTGCTTTCCATGTGAAGTGTAAGCATTAATTACTTGAGTAGGGTTAAATGTGGAAAGATGTGAAATGATAGAATAGATTTGACATTGTTATAATAAGTCATAATTAATATTTTATCTTAAATGAGAACAAGCTCATGAAAAGTCACATTTTATGTATTTTTCATTAGCCGTTATTTTTATGCAAGAAGAGGGGAAACTTTTAAATGACATTTTTGGAACGCATTCTTTGCTGTATAACATCGCATAACATTTCAAAAGCAGTGTGCTCTCAAAATTCTGATCAAAATGGATGTCCACACTGAATCTTTTGTTCACTTGAACATAAAAGAGTCATTAAATCCGTTTGCCTCCATTTCATTGTCGAAGTGTTGGTGCTGTAAAATTGTCACCTATACGTACGTGAGAAAATCCCCCTAATGAGAGAGGGACACTCTCTGTATCCGTGTGACTGGGGCGCAAGCTGAAATCCGGGGTCCCTCTAGGCCGAACCCCTTTAAAAGGCAAACGTTTCCATTTTTACACTGTTGTTTTTTTTTAGCGTTTAGAGAAAAGACTTGCGGACGTTTGAAGTTTGAGGACGAAACGCGGTTTCCTCCGTTTCGTTTGATTGCATCGACTGGGATTCCTGTTAGTCTCGCTGCTACGAGTGGCCACTTAGCAGCCTGGCTGAAAACGTTTCCTTTCCTTTACTTAACCTTTAACCCGGAAAAGTTAGAGGTGTAATCAAACCTGGCTGAATTGGCAACAAGGCGCGAGAGGACTTCTGCTTTCTCAACATCGCCGGTGATTTAAGACCCATCCAGGGAATGAAAATAAAAGAAAATTTTATTTATTACTTTTAACGACACACGCCGACAACTGCAAGAAGATCTTTTATGTGAAAATATATTTAAAACTTAAATCAGACATTTATAATAATATGCTATATGCCTGATGGTTCTGTATTTCTGTCTTTAAAAAAGATATTTGCATTTTAAATGACTTTAAAGCAAAGTGTCACACAGGAAATGCTTAAACGCTCGGATTAATAAAACAAGCGTTGATAATAAAAAATCGAGCTTTCATTCAAGTGCCTAGTTGTGACTGTCTCCCTCCACATCTCTGGACGTAATGGTAAAGGACGTGGGGGGGCGGATTATCTGGTTTATTCTGCGAATATGCAGCACTTAGAGAAGATGTGTATTTAGAAGAGCAGGAGATTGAAGGCGTCCTGCATACTTCGGTTTGACAAATGTTCCGTATCTGAGGATTTGTGGAGCACAAACAGATCCGCTATGCGAATTGCAACGAGTAGGAGTGTCAGGAGTTATCTAAAGTTTATTAAAAAAAAACACTCAAACGCTTTTTTATTACGTTTAAATAAAACAATATGCCGTGATTCACTGGGTGTCCCTCCCCTGGATATCTTGATAAGTTAAGGTTCGCTGCTCATACACCGATAATTTACTTGGCTTTAAAACAAAAGATTTACGAGCCCTCCGTTTAGGAGTATAATGAGTCTGACGGCTTTGAGCCCTGTCGAGCTTCCTTGACAAGAAAGGCCCGTGTTTAAAAAACCCTTCAGAAATGAAAAATGAAGGATTAAAATTCAACAGCCTTACATTTTAAACAGGGGGGGGGGGGGGGGAGAGAGAGAGATAATGACTACTCTGCCTTGCATTGGGAAGCTTGTTGAGAATTTGTATGTAACCTTTATGTTAGCGCACAGCCTTGGAAACACAATGTGTGCGCAGGGTATTTATGTGAGCGTAGGGGAACACCGCTACCCCGCAGACATTTTCATTTCGAGAGTGTGACCTGGTTATTGCAGTCTTCATGCAGACGTCAAAACACTGGCGTGTTAAGAACTGATTGTTTCAGGTTAATGGTCAGTCAGACTCGTGATTCTCGCGCGCGGCTGCCTTTCCCCTGGAACGGCCCGCCATTGGCCCGCGCGGATTTGGCGATATGAAAATTTTCATTACGTCCCACTTTGTTGTTTTCTTGTTGTATGTTAATTCCAGTCTGCGGAGTGCCCGTTGACCCATAACGCAATGAGAACTCCCAGCATCTACTGTCAATACCGCTCTCCCCGAGGAAAATGAACCATTATGTTCACGGATAGAAATTGCTGTCCTGTGTAACAAAAAAAAGTTTCTCAGTTACAATTTCAGATAATTAAGTTTCCCTTAATTCAAATCGACCCTTTCATTGAGAGATGTTGATCCAAGTGGGCTCAGTAGGTTTTCTTCTGGTTATTAAAAATCTGGTGTCTTAAATGAGTAACTTGTATAATCACTCATTATTATAGGTTAATGCATATTTATATGCATAAGTTAATGGTGAAGCTTAAATTAATGTCCACGGGTCCTTATCGCATTTCAGTTGGTTGCAATTTTAATTATTTAATTAAATTATTTTTTTCTATGTAATTAATGTGCTGGGCCTCCTATATCGTACCATGTTTTCTGTTTTCTGAAACGAAATGGTAAACTTCCAACTCTCAGTCGTATAAACTGTGTCCGTGCCAACATTTCCAAAGCGAGAAAAACACTGAAATTGTCAATGGGTGTACTGTGATTAACCTGAATACACAAACAGAAAAACTTTTTGTTTTTCTGTTTAAATAAACGATGATAGAGATGCCTGTGTTTGGTAGAAAAGACTGCCAAAAGGAGGAGTTTCCTGAAGTGTCTCATGTGCAGGACTTTGCGGGGGAGCAGCATGCTTGTAAACAGTCACGTATCTGCTCATTTATTGAGTTCAGCAGTGATGTTTGGGTGAAGGAAAAAATAAAATAAAATTAAAAGCTTGTGTCGAAAGCACAGACATGGCAGCTATTCCTGAGATGCCAGTACCCTGAATAAGCGGAACGATTATGAGCACCAGACCACATGCTAATGCTACATTGCGTAAAGAAACAAGACACAAGGGAACAAAACTTATTTTCAATTGCTTGTTTATGCTTGGATGTATTTTAGTTACAAAATATAGTAATGTATACATATTATTTTCTTTGTTAAGTTATAACCTATACATTTATAATCATTGTTTATTACAATTGAGATGTTGAATTCCATGTTAAATTTGGTTCTTTTTTTTCCCCTTACCTGATTGTACTGCAAATGAATTCTGGTTGAGACGAATGACGGGGGAAGTGGAGTTTTCAGGCTGCAGTTGTTTGGCGAGAGCAGTATCTGTGGGCTGTATGTTGGTAAAGGCGGGAAATGTTGGATGTTTTGTTTGATTAATGGAATTTTTTTTCCACGATGCATTCTCTTCTTTTGCAGTTATCTCCCATGGTTCGAGATTTACTATAAGCTGCTAAACACTCTGGCAGACTACTTGGCAAAACACCAGGTGAGCTTGTGGGGGTACTTTTATATCATGTGAGAGAGGAGAAACAAGTCCTCTTAAAGTTATTATAATGCAGCAGACTTACTTTCTGTAGACATTCTTATCTCACGGCAATAGCTATTTACGGCTGCATGACATCAGTTCATTGGAGATATTTATCTACATATGCACATACGCACACGTGTACAAGCACACAAATGTTGACATACACATGCCGTCCTTTTGCAACGACAGACAGTAATCCAGCTATGTTTTACTTTGGCGTCTCAGAGTTCAGGCCCCAGCGCGCTTGCAGCCTCATCGCTTTCCGTGTCGACACTCGAGCGTAAATGTGCGCGCGTTACGGTGTGCTATTTCCGGGTCTTTATCGCTCGGTGCGGCGGGAGCGCTGCGTTTTTGGCCTTCCCCGAGCGCGCTGCAGATGTCGGCGGTTCGTTTTCAGAGTCGATTTTGCGACATGCCGTATCGTTACGCGCAGACCGCTTTATGGCTATCGGTAGAGCTTCGGAGCGAATGCTCTTTTAAAGGACTCCTTCCGAGGGAAGACCCACGGAAGAGAAAGCAAACGGCGAATGGTGTCAGCCGAGCCGGGCTCGCGTTTGCATGAGCAACACGGGCAATCTGTACTTACCCGTATTAGCGGTTTTGTTGATATTACACCGGGAGTCAACCCGCGATCGTTTACGGGAAAACACATAGCTGGAACAAATTACATGTCACCAAATGTGTTTCTCTGAATATTAAGGGGGGGGGGGGAGGTAGTGGGGGGGGGGGGGGGGGGCTCAGAAACATAAAACTGAGAATAGGCAGCTTGAGTGAAAGGAGGAGTGTGGGCCTAACGAGGCGGCGTTTGAGGGGGAAACGAGAGGCAGAGCTGGGCTAGGCTATCAGCGCTGTGTCACGGAGCTATGCTAAAAGCCGCTCGGAGAGCCTTCTCGTGCAAACACGACGCGGGCTGAGTTTGTTTAGAGTGGAAGGGCAGAGGGAGGAAACGTGCGGCGTCGTGCTAACCACCCACAGTAGCGGGGACTGTTTGTTCTCTGCAGGCTGGTTTATCAAGCGCGTCCGTTCGCTTTGTTTATCTATTTATTTTTTTTTCGGAGAACTTTGTCGCGAAAGAAGTATTCCTTTAGCTCGCTTTAGTTCCCCTGCAAAATTTCGAAAGCCTAAACCAAGATGAAGGGACAGCAGTCTGGTTGGCACTTATCCAGATATGTGAGAATGCTGCAGCCTGGGACTTTTAGATTTTGACTCTAAACAGACCGAAATTAACCGTTCATTCCGAGGTTCGTGTGCTCTGCTGAAGGGAGAGTCGCGGCGACGTCGACGCAAACCGGCGAGCGAAGCGGTGGCGTCCGACTCTCGCGCGCGAGCGAGCGAATCCCGGTTTGCCGTGAGGCCGGGCCGCGGCTGATCCCGCTCGGGCGGACGGGAGAGAGCGGAGCTGACAGGCGAGGGGAGGACGAGCCGCCGCGCTTTGAGGCCCGGGGTTAATGAAGTGCTCCCCCGGGCTACGTTATTGCCCGAGCGTGTGAGCAGGGGAGGGCCTCTCGTGACACGAGCACCCCCCCCCCCCCCGTCCCGTCCCGTTCACGCACGCTCGCCCCCTCCGCGGAAAGGGCCGGAGACAAAGCCGAGCCTTCCATAAACCCCCCCGTATACCCCCCACCCTCCCGTTTGTCCTTATGGTTTTGACCCGTGTGCTAGCAATAACACCCCTGTCCCGAAACGTAAAAACACACAGAGCCCTGAGAGAATGAGTTACGGTCTCCTGTAAGGGCTTGTAAAATTCAGTCTCAGATCTGGGGCCGTTCGGTGGCGAAGCGGATCTCCGACGGCCGTTACAGACGGCTGCTCGAGCGGAGGCGTTCGGCTAATGACGAGCGAGCGTCGTCCCCCACAAATCACCGCCGGCCTAATAAGCGTCTGCAGCGGTGCGGCCCGCCGTTTCTAACCTCACAATCGCTTCTTAAATGTGTGTCAGTGCCGTGTTTTCTTTTTCTGTTTTCTGTAGGATTCCTTGCAAACGGAGCGTTTGCAGTGGACGGCATTCGCGCACTGATACCTCATTTTATTTTCTGTTCTCCCTGCAGGAAAATGACTTGAACGACATGCTAGGATCGCTGTACGGCCACCCGGTGCCGAAGCCGGACAGCGCCGTCAGCCTGAGCGTGGTGGGTATGAGCGGAGCGGGGCCCGGGGCCCGGGGCTGACGCTTTGTTTGGAAACAGAAGTGGGTTTAATAGCGCTGCTCTCCGATAAGCGGGGGGCTGGACACTGTTAACCTGATGGCCACTTACACAACTCATCGTGCCTCGCTGTAAACTGCGGGGCACAATGTTTTTAGGGCCGTCCTCCTGTCAGTGGGAACGCGTCTGTGATATAACGTGTGCGTTCAGCGTTTTCTCGCCGCGTTTCCGGCGATGTTCGAACAACGTTCACCAGTTTTCCAAGGAAATGAAAACACGCGCATGGGCTGTCTGTTCAAGCATATGCTAACCACTCTTTTTTTTTTTTCTTTTTTTTGAGAGGCCATATGTAAAGCATTTCTTTCGAGAGCCACTTCTACAAAGGTAGCATAATGTGTTGATTTAAGGATTTCACAGTTTCTTCTTTAGGATAAATAATTGCATACTGCATTAAGGAACCAGGCCATACAATGTAGTTCATATAATATATATTTTTCATATCAGGTTATTTAATTTCATGTTTCCTGTTTCCAAGCAAGCTTTATGTTAAATTATTATTTTTAACCACTTTATTTGTAGTAAATAATTAGGGCAGAGATATGCTGTAAAACTATGATTATGTTAATAATCTGTGCACATCTAATGTTAGCATTCTGGTATGTGTGTTTTTCTCATGTTGTTTATTTGTGAGCTCAGCGCCAGAGAGCGTGCACACTGAACGCACTGTGGCTAAACCAGGTGCCATGCATTTGCACAGTTTCCCTCGCCCTGAACTTTTAAGACTGGAGCTTTAGACAATGAGAAATACAAGGGCATTAAAGACGGCAAGGGCCGATGTGTGCTTTTGCTTTCCTGGGTGGATTTGTAATGCTCCAAGACCTTTGCACCTCTTTTGCTTCTAAGGATTGGACTTTTGAAGGCATCATTCCACAGAAATGGTCCTGAAGGGACTGGTTTTATCTGGGTCAGTTCAGTTTTTTCAGAAGCATAAATGCAGTGTTTTCGCTCTGGAGAAAATACTTTTTCACACTCCTTTTTCTTCTAATTGTGATAATATAGTCATGTGATGAATAGTTTTCACGGGTAAGCCAATCAGTTGCTCAGAAAAAATGTGATTAATGACACAAAAAATGACACAACGCCATTACAAAAAACAAGATGGAATTTAATTTAATTTAATGTTGCGAAGAAGTGAAGTTTGATATTTTATTGATGAACTGGAATATTGTAAAAGTTATTTTTATTTAATAATGGCAGCTAGGATCAGCTTTTCCCTTTCAAGTGTGAACTTTGTTTTACTCTCTTCCTCAATGTGCAAGAATGAGCGGTTTCATATTGCCACTGGGCAAGTTGTGAAAGATCCGCAAAGCCAGAAGCCGGTGAGTGGAGAGAGAGAGAATGGACTGAGAGAGACAGAATGCGAGAGAGAGAGAGAGAGAGACTGCTGAGAAATTGAAATCACTTCTGTAATCGCATGGGAACGCAGGCTTTCCAATTTCACCAAATAAGCCTCTCTATCTTTTAAATGCAACAAAAACAAACTATCCTGGGCCTTGGTGTCTGTTTCTTCTTCTCTTTTGGAAAACAATCAAACTTTCTGAATGATTAATGGTGTTCAGCACTACTGTATTCTCTTTTTGAATATCTGACGTTTCTGCGTTTAAAGCTAACACAGTCGTACTCAGAAAATCTCCTTGATGCCTTTCCCGTTAACCCACATTTTATCCTTTTAATACAGACGATGTTTATTAAGTAATTCTAGATCGCGAACAAAAAGCACGCGATACTGTCATTAAAATGTACAGCACGTCGCAATTCAGAATGATTATAACACGTCTCGTTTTGATGTTGAACAATTCAAGCGCAGTTGGTATTCTCGGAAAATGCGTCAAAGCCTTACTTTATGTATGTTCCCAAATGAACGACAAGACTATTAAAATAAAAATGAAAATAAAAGTGAGATTATGATTACTTTCATGTCTTTCCGGACAGAGGCATGCGGTTTCCAAACGGCCGGTTAGAGCGTGAGCGTTAGTCCTGCTCCGCGTGCTAATGAGCGGCGGTCGGAGTCCGTTGCGGCGGGCTCGTGCGTTCTGTGTGAGTTTGAGGCGCTCTCTGGCTCTACGGCGCGGCCTCTCCTTTCTCCGGAGGCCGGTACCGGGTGGCGGGCTGTGCTCTGTCCCCCCGCGGGGCCTTCTGGGGCTGGGGCCTTCTGGGGCTGGGGCCGAACGGCCGGGCGCCCGGCGGGTCTGACGAGCGGCGGGAGGCCGCGTGGGCAGCGGCGCTCGGCGCGGCGCTGATTGTGCACGGGGGGGGGGGAAGCGTGCGCGGGTTCCGGGGGGTTCCGTTAGCGCCGCCGAAACAGCAGGCAGCGGCGTTTGTGAGCGCGGCGATTTAAAAACGCCCGGCGATATAAACGCCCCGACGACAACGCGGGGTTTTTTGTGAACACCGCCATGCGCTCGCAGGGGACGGTCGGCTTCCGGGTTTCGGATCCTGACACGGCACAAATTGGACCCAAATTGGACCCAAATTGGACCCAAATTGGACCGCGGAACGCCGCTCAGACACGCTGACGTGCACTCTTAGCTCCCGAGCCCGCTGTTCCACCGGGAGAGGTGATAAAGGTGACGTGTTTACGGCAGAAGCTTTCGCTGTGCAGATAAATAAAAAGCCTTTCGTGCATGCTAACTGGAGGAGCTGTGCTAAGAGACAGAAAGCCAGCAGAAGATAGGCAGCATAGCAGCGTAACGGGAAAGGCTGCTTAATGCAGTGAACTTGAGCACACTGCAACAGATGGGCGTAATTGAAGCACAACAAAGTGCGGACTAGCCCGGGGACAAATGGCAAGTCATTGGGCAGGCTGGGACTCCGACCTTCACTGTCCTGCTTTCTGCCTCTTTGATCCCAACATTGAAGCGCACTGCTTTCAATAGCCAGAGAGTCCTCTGATCCTCTTGGTCTGGTCTGCTGTAATCCTTAATAAAGACCTCATTTTATGCAGCGAGACTGCCTCCTTTGTTATGCAGTCAATTGGGATTGGTGTTTATATCGGGCTGCAGTGTGTGCATTGCCGCAATTCAAACAGTAAGGGATTCATGCAGACAGTGAGGAAGATGAATGGTAAATGAGGGAGTACAGTGAGGGTTTTTTTTTTCCTCTGCTCGAACGGGCTTGTTTGATGACGGCTGTTTCTCTCCCTCTGCTCTCTCCTTTTGGCCTCTCCTCGGGCTCCAGCACTCGTACTTCATAGCTCCTGATGTTAACGGGATCCCCACCATTCCCGAAAGTGTAAGTTGAGTTTCATTATCCGAGAGAAGCCCGTAAATTGAGCGCGAGCGCTTTTTGCGGCAAACGAAGCGCTCCGTTTTAAATGTCGTAGGAAAGACGGCGCGCTGCTCTGTCTGCGCAGAATTACTTTAATTGGGCGAAAGTTGTCAAACTTTATTAAGACTGCCATAAATATTCCCTCTTTAAGCTAACATGTAATTAGACTGCTGCCAGGATTTCCCCTATAGTGCAGACTGGTCAGTCTGTAACACACAAGCTGAAGACATGCTTCTGCTGCTAATATGTTTTCGTGTTCAATTTTTCATGGCAAAAGGGACGCTCTTGGTTAGACACGCTCAGTGTTAAAATGCACACTGTAACTGTTTAATGTTGTGTTTGCCACTTGGTTTGCTGACAAAACCGCACAAGTTACCGTTCTGTTTTCACCACAGAGAAATCTGACTGAATACTTTGTTGCTGTGGATGTGAACAACATGTTGCATCTCTACGCCAGCATGCTGCATGAACGACGCATCATTATTACCTCAAGCAAGCTTAGCACTGTAAGTACTGTATCTTCCATGGTCACCACAGGTGGTTTTGCTTTACTAAACCTACAGTAAGCCCGCAGTTCAGATTCAGGTGCATTCTAAAGGCCCTGTCTTAGGCATGTATACTTAATTGTATTACTGAAGGTTGTGCCATTAAGACAGCATGGCTTGAAAATAGCCATACACAGTGACTAGGGGTTGGGTAAGTCGAATTGCCACTAGTAGCCACTGTATTAGCCATTGCACTTTGTGTTTTTTTTTCTTCAAAAAACACAAACGTTTCCAGCATCGCTGCTGAATGCTAATGGCGAGGTGGAGGGTGGAGGGAGGGGGGGTGATTTATATCCCAAGAACTCAAATGGATAATAAGGCAGGCTGTGTAAATAATGTTGGGCTACGATTTACTGTACTGTTGTAAAGACGTACTTTTCGTGAAAATAGTGTTTCATGCCAATGTTTTTCGAGGTGTTGACCATATTCCTTTGCCTGTAATTCATGTTTTTGTTTGAGCTCCACCAGGCTAAAGCACAACGGTGTATTGCCGTTGCATAGTTTTATAGCTACAGTAGCTGGGTAGGAAGCTAGCTCTAGAAAGTAACGTCTACTGGAATTGACATACCTGAACCTGCTTTAGATTTTTTTTTTTTTCGACACGGTTTTTGATTTTCTACTATTATTTATTCATTGACTTCTTATGGGCATGCAGACAGCTTTCAGAATATTAATGTTTCATTATTTCCAGCCCGATGTCAAAGAGGACCATTCTGTTGCCTGCAGGCATCTCCCACTTTCCATCGCCAGTTTCACCTGTTATTTTGCAGATTTATTATTTTTTATTGTCATCCCTTTTTTTTTTGTAACATTTTCAGCCTTTCGTTGTGTTTTCACATCTGTTTACTCCTATTATTGGCCACCACGGCCAAAGCTGAGACTGTGAATAGGTAAAGTTATTTCGGATCACATACCCAGGGTGCGTGAATCCATGGGGTGTCGTTGTCTAGGCGACACTCATGATGCACAATATCAGCTGTTGATAAATAGGTTATCTTGCAGTTTTTTTTAACACATCGAATGCCTTGTCAAGTTGTGAGTGCTGATTGGGTACTGCGGTGTCCTAAACCAGAGGATCCTGTTTGACCCTTTGGAACGGAACACCGGTGCGAAAAGGCGGGAAAACCTGGCTGAACGGTACGCCATGCGTGACTGTTACCCGTGTGTGGTGTACGCCGTGCGTGACTGTTACCTGCGTCTGGCGGCTGGGCGGCCGGTAGCTTCAGTCTCCGCGATGGGATTTATTTTGTGTCTGGCCCAGTGTCAGCGATGGGTCAGAGCCCTTGAGCGCTTAGTCTTTTTTGGCGAATCGTTCTTCAACGATTGAAGAGTAAAAAGTTATGGCGGGGCCCAGGAAACGGCCCCCAGCTGATCGCAGGAGGGTTCGTTTATGCGATTGGCGGCTGCTCCACTGACACGTTAGCAGACGGGTGATTTTACGTGGCTCTGCCGGTTCCACTGGAAACATGTCTTTCATGTACGCATTTATTTTTCATTCATTCATTCATTCATTCATTCATTGCATCTTGCCTTGTCGTTGTTTTCCGGTCACAATGGAATCTTTAGTCTCCATTGAGCTGCCGCCCATGGAAATCTTAGGCACGTATGCTTTTGCTTTTCTGAATCGTCTCAACGCGGGCACAGATCCGATTGAGTCATTACCAGTCATTGACATCCCAAACAAGTATTTAGGCGGACTGCAAACCTGAGGTACTGAGTGTACCTACCATAGCGAGGTTCTCGTTTTTAGATTTAAAGTTTCTCAATTTTGAGAGACGGCGCTCCAATATAAGAAGTTATTTTTTGGCCGTTTGTCTTCGGCTGGACAACTTTATGTCCGGCAACCTCTAAATTATCAGTTATTGCGTTCCAAAACGCCTCCTCATGCTCCGCTCCAGGCCCGTCCGTCCGGAGAAGGGAGTCTTCGCTTATCTGCTCCGTCTGATTGCGGGCCAAATATTTATGACAGTTCGTGGAAAACGGACAAGTGATGTCATCCACGCTCTATCTGCCCCGGCCCGGGCCGCTATCTGAGGGCAGAGAGCGCGACGGGCGGGAGCGGACTCAAGGACTCCCCGAAGACTCCCCGGAGGGGTCGGGAAGATTACTCTATCTCTGAGAGTTTCGTCCGCCTCGAACCGCTACGCCGCGTCCACACCGGCGCGCACGCGTGACACGGAGGTATGGAGCGTGAATTATTAGCGCTGGAGGGCGAAGGTTTCCTCAGTTTTACGGATTTAATGATTTTATTGCCGTGTCCTTTTCCAAAACCGAGAAGGAGGCGAATTGATTAATGCCCCCCCCCCCCTTTTTTTTAGTTGTTGCGGTAAAGCCTTTGATCATAAAAAGTGCAAAAATACCCTCGTAAACCAAGTCACGTCCCACGTGAGGAGGGGAAAGCACGGGCCGAAGCGCGAGCGCGTGTTACCGTCCGCCCGCCAACCCGGCCTGGTTTTTCCAGTGGACGGCGTGGCGGCGGGTCGAGCGCTACACGCGGCGCGGCGCGGTCCGGTCCGGTCCGGTCGGGCCGCTCCGCCGAGCCGCCCCGGATGATAAAGGCGCGCGGCGCATGCATTATGCATGCCGCGGGCGGGCCCTCCGCGCTCGGGCCCCCCCAAGTGAACCCGCTGTGCCAGTCCGGCAGAACATGGCCGGCGCGCTCGCTCGTATTCAAAGCAAAGGAATAAATCATGATTTTACAACAAGGCATCAGTTGGCTTATTGCTGTTTTGTGACCGGAGGTGAGGAGGTACCCCTGTTTTAAGGCCGTGTCGTCGGCTCCGGAGTCAGCCAGGCGCGCAGGCTTGTCATGTGCCAGTATAATTGAACTGCATCAGACTTTCTCTAACTAGTCAACTGGGGCCGCGCGCTTGGTCTGCGGGACCCCGACTGGCCCGGGCCTGACAGCAGCCTTCTCATCATGCTGTCAGTGTTATGCTAACAAGAGCTGATCCTCCGTGGCCCGTAGTGCTAGCCACAGAGGCTGCTGCGCTTCCACGCCACACTCCTTTCTTTCTTTCTTTTTTTTTTTTGTTTTTTTTGTGGGGCATCGTCTGTGCTGTTGTTTTGGTTTGTGTGTGTATGTGTTTGTGCGTGCATGTGTGTGTGCGAGTGAGTGTGTGCGTGCCTGTGTGTGTGAGTGTATGTGCGAGTGTGTGTGTGAGTGTATGTGTGTGTGAGTGTATGTGCGAGTGTGTGTGTGTGTGTGTGAGTGTATGTGCGAGTGAGTGTGCGCATGGCGTGCGTGTGTGTGTGTGTGTGCCTGTGAGTGTGTGCATGGCGTGTGTGTGCCTGTGTGTGTGTGAGTTTATGTGCGAGTGAGTGTGTGTGAGTGTATGTGCGAGTGAGTGTGCTCATGGCGTGTGTGTGCGTGTGCCTGTGTGTGTGTGTGTGTGTGTGTGTGTGCGTGTGTGTGTGAGTGTATGTGCGAGTGAGTGTGCTCATGGCGTGCGTGTGTGTGTGTGTGTGTGAGTGTGTGTGTGAGTGTATGTGCGAGTGTGTGTGTGAGTGTGTGTGTGTGAGTGTGTGTGTGAGTGTATGTG
The DNA here is from genome assembly GCF_013347855.1 of Anguilla anguilla. NCBI lineage: Eukaryota > Metazoa > Chordata > Actinopteri > Anguilliformes > Anguillidae > Anguilla > Anguilla anguilla. The sequence continues at coordinate 28,744,161 of NC_049204.1, read as the reverse complement.
CGAGTGAGTGTGCTCATGGCGTGCGTGTGTGTGCGTGTGTGTGTGTGTGCCTGTGAGTGTGTGCATGGCGTGTGTGTGTGAGTGTATGTGCGAGTGAGTGTGCGCATGGCGTGCGTGTGTGTGCGTGTGCGTGTGAGTGTATGTGCGAGTGTATGTGCGAGTGAGTGTGCGCATGGCGTGCGTGTGTGTGCGTGTGCCTATGAGTGTGTGCATGGCGTGTGTGAGCCTGTGTGTGTGAGTGTATGTGCGAGTGTGTGTGTGTGTGTGTGTGCGCATGGCGTGCGTGTGTGTGCGTGTGCCTGTGTGCGGCGTGCGTGTGTCTCTAGCCCCCCTTTAGAGAGCGCGTGTTGGTTTAATAGATATTTCTCCTCCCGTGCCGCTCTGTGTGCTCCTTTTGTGTGGCCTGGTGGAAGGGGGTGTGCGCGCCTCCCCGCCTCCCCCCGCTTTCATGCCACACCTGCGCAGGTTTCTCAGCGTGGCGGCAGGCGTTTGTCAACAGAAAGGGAAGGAGCAGCAGTAATTGGAGTCTTAGAAAAAGGCTGGGAGGAACAGCCCCGTGCTTCTGTGAGTCAAAAATGACTGCGCTATTGTCACAGATGTCAGGAGGAATCGCTCCTGTTCACCATTTGCAGGAATCAAAGCGGTTCGCTTTTGCACCCTTGTTTTTAGGGAACAGGTTTCCTTGTTTCTATTTACTCTTTTATACAACGCAAAAAAAGTGTTGCGTTTCATAGGGAGAAATGGGTAATTGATATTGCACTCTCCAGTGCACTGCGCGGTTTTTTTTCCTTAACAGAATGAATAAGGAAAGGGAGCTCGCCATATACTGTATACGCGAGACAAAGAAGCATGTGAATTTGTCAAAGAAGCATGTGAATTGATTTTTTTGCGGTGTAGAATTACTTTCTCAATTTTCGCAAAGAAAGAATGTGCGGCGTTAGATTTTTGGATTTGGTTTGTAAGGCAAGCCTTTTTTAATGGTTTAACAGAGCTTTTGAAAACCTTTTTTTTCTTCTCCAAAAAACAGTATATGTATGTAATGGTCTTGGATTGAACATATGAACTAACTAATGGGTGCTGGTCTCTTGTAACCGGCACTACATGGCAGGTTGCACTTTTTGTGCATTCTGTTGTTTTGTTGATCACTGCACTCATCACTGCTGCTTTGCTTCAGTGGCAGAGGATGAAGCCCCTTTTTTACAAAGGGACATATTTGGAGAAGAGGGATTTTTCACACCAGATGTTGAAATTGTATGTGGTGTTACTTTCACCGAATGGATCAGGACCAACCGTAATGACTCAATGCAGACCAATTCAGAACGTGAATTATTTGGTATTTTCATAACCATATTTATCCATAAACAAAAAAAAATAATGTGTACTATGACCATAACAAGTGAAGAATGCTATTCTGATTTTCCTTCATGTTGCATTTCTCACCTTTAAAGGGGGACTGCGAAATCAAGTATTAATGATTGTTTTTTTTATTTATTTTTGTGATAACCAAGGGAGTTTTAGGATAACCCTCAAGGTTTGACTTGAGTCTAACCCTTTGAAGTTGGTGGTTTCGGTATAATCTGTGACCCATTTTAGAAGAGGGGGCATCTATTTGTTCAAAGACAGATCTCATTAATGTGAGATGAGCCTCGGCAGGGTAAAAGCAGCCCCTAAACAAGCCATAATCCAGCATTTGTTCTAGAGGACTGTATATGTAATTCTCCGTTGAATGGAATATTAAGCACAGGGCTCTTTGTGGGCCGTGTAAGCCATTTGGCTTCCTTCATTAATTATTTATTAGCCTGGCAAGAAAAAATGTTGTTGGGCTACACTTGCGACTTGACTGTGTGCAGCCGGGGCGAAGGGAGGCCGGGCTCCAGATTGGCTTTTCTTCCTGGGGTTGGGAGTCCTGGCTGCTAGGCTGCCGCGGAGTTCCGTTTTTTTGAGCCCGTTACGCGGAAATTATTCCCGCTCCCGTTTCGGACCGTTTCTTATCTGTTCCTCGCTTTTGGGAAGGAGCAAAGAAAAAAAAGAAGAAGAAAACGATAAAGACTTAATCGGTTTAAAAATGTTTATCTTGGTCCCTCCTTTATCGGAGATGCGGAATCCCTTTAAACTTGCGTATAAATCAGACCGGTTGCGCTTGTTCCAAGGCCTTGCGGAAATAATTGGAGTTTGTTTTGTGAGCCGTTGCTTCCCAGTACCAGCAGCTTTAAGGGTGCTGTCCTCGCTGTGGTGAGGCGGGGTGTCACACACACACACACACATACACGCACACATACACACACACAGACACACACACACACATACACACACACGCACAGACATACACACACACACATACACACACACATACACACACGCACACATACACGCACACATACACACACACACACATACACACACCCATACACACGCACAGACATACACACACATACACACACATACACACACACAGACACATACACACACGCACAGACACACGCACACATACACACACGCACACACACATACACACACACATACACACGCACAGACACACACACATACACAGACACGCGCACAGACACGTACACACACGCACACACACACACACACGCACAGACGCGCACACACACACACACGCACAGACACACACACACACACACGCACAGACACACACACACAAACACATACACGCACACATACACACAAACACTCTTAATTTCTTCTTTATTCTTCAGACCTACAGTACCACCTCTTAGAATTGATTTTGAAGTTGCGGCGTGGGTCAACCAACTCTTAATATTATTTGTATTCGATGTGGTGATATTTTTCAGGCATTGCCTGCATTCATTTAATTGGTGCTGCAAAGCGACTTAAATGGGAATTCAATCTGGGGTGCCGCCGACATATTTATTTATATATACAGTAAGCGAACGACTGCTTTACACCCTCTTGTCCATTATAATTTCCCCAAAGCAATTGTACCAGGCGTCAGGAGAGTGCGTGCGCGAAGCAAGGCGCCAATTAATGTTAATTAATGCTTAACTATTGTGAGAGAAGAGGCATTACTCCGCTGGAAAATGGCAGCGAAAAAAAAAAAAAATCTCGCCTCCCCCGAAGAAAGCACAAGCGGCGGACACGGCGGCGGCGGGGAGGGATGCGGACGCGCGCGCGGGCGTCGGGGGGGAGATTTATTTAGCTTCGCCGCCGCGCGCCCGTTAAGCTTGGCCGGTTTGCTGGTCAATTGTGACATTGTGTGTGTCAGTGAGCAGGGTCTCTTGATAGTTGGGAGCTGTAGTTCGCACATTACCGAAGCTCCAACTGTCGAACATACTGGTCCCCTGGTATTTCTCCAGCTCGCAGTCTCTCTTGGCTAGCTCATGTTTCATTCTTTGGCAATTTGCCCTAATGATATCCCCGAGGAGCCTTCAGACCTCTGTTCTTTTTCCATATTTAATCATGTTATTTTAATCTGGGAGATGAGCAAACGGCAGTGTGCAGGTCATTAGAATTGGCCATGCTGGGGGAAAGCACCCCGCAAATTTTATTTTATTTTTTTGTTTTTTTTGAGGATGAGACAAAGACGGTAGCCCTCACACAGATATTGTTTTCTCCCCAAGTTTGTTGTTTTTATTTTTGTACATTTATATCATTGGTAATATTTCTTTCCTGTTTGAAATGTGTTTTTTTTTTTTTTTTTTTTACAATCATTGTATGCCCCCATTTCCCTTTGCTTGTAAATGTCCCTCACAATACTGTAACATCAGACTCAACACTGCGATCAGTGGTCACTGTGTTGATAGGAACCAGAGGGAAACCTAACAAGGCATTGGACGGTCAATTTCTTCTTTATGAAAAAAAATAGTACATTTAAAAAACGTCCAGGCCAAGACGACCAAGCTAAATCATGTTTATTACATGCTGTTTTTTTTTAGTTTTCGGTTGTGTGCGTTTCCGTTAGGCTGTTAGCATGCGGAGACGTTCGTAGCGTAGCGTGTAGCTTGTTGTATTGAAACACTGTTTGGCGTGACTGCTGAGGCCCATAATCCTTTGCTTTGATTCTTCAGTTAACTGCATGTGTTCACGGGTCCGCCGCCATGCTGTATCCAATGTACTGGCAACACATTTTCATCCCCGTGCTTCCTCCTCACCTCCTGGACTACTGCTGGTAAGGTCACCAACGCCTCCTCGACAGCTTTCACATGCTGGGCTCAGCCATTTAAGTAGCGCCATGCCGACACTCATTCCCCGCTGCTGCCGTGTCCACGGCGGGCACAAAAAGGAAGCCGAAAGTCTGAATCTGATTTTAAAAGATGCAAGGGATATCCTTCACATCAGCGCGATGCAAGGAGAACCCATGTTTTAAAATGAAAACCCGTGTTTTACCGTGGTTAAACTTATGTGATCTTTCAGAATCACATTTTTTTAAACGCTTGTATTTCCTATGCAAGGGTCTGAACTAAAATAGGTTTTTCCCCTCAAAATTTTATTCACCCTTAAGTTCTCTCCAAATTGGAGATGCCCTAAATCTTGGTTCCTCTGAAAATGTCCAAATCAAGAGTGCGGCTGAAGTAGGATTTAACTGTGTGGTTGCCCGCCATGTTTTGCTCACATTGTTAGCATTATTTGCTCCGTTCGGCCATCGCTGATCCTAACCATTACAGGTGTGGGGGAAATGCTCGCGGTGCGTGAGAGGGGGTTGGGTTTGCAGTCAGATGTGGCGGGCTGCGGTTAAAGCTACAGCGCGCCCTGAAACGCCCGGGCCCACCGCTCCTGTACGGCACGAGCGCGGTCTGGGCGTTTCCTCGCCGAAACCTGGAGGTGCGGCTTAACTTTGAGAAACGCCTTAAATCTTCTCTTCAAAAAGACGAGTGGAGCGCCTTACGCCGGGCGGGACGGCGGGCGGGGGCTTTTGATGTTACCTCTGGCCGCTAGCTCACGGCGATGCAGAACACCTCTCCCCAATCTCTTTCCTTGATGATAAATTGAACGAGACGGGAGCGGTGCGTATCCGAAGCGTGCAGGTACCCTGAAGGATGACAGACCCATTGTTGTGCGAAGCCATTGAAGCGGGGGCCCCATAGAGACGCGGAAGGGTGGCTTCCCAGCGTGACCCTGCCTCGCAGCGCCTGGCCCCATTTCATAGCTCTCCCTGTTAGACTTCTCATCTATTTAATCAGACGGCCTCCCTTTTCCTGTTGATAGCACCATTCAACGGGTCATTGTTCTGTCATCGTTTTTATGAATGGCTCGTCTTAAAGCAGTTATAATGCTTAAAAAAATGAAAGGAGACTTGAGTAAAAATATTGTGATAAGCGCATTAGCTTTTTATATAAAAAGAAAAAGGTTTTTTTTTGAAGCTTTTTTTTATATTTTATATTTTTTATCGATATGGGAGAACACAGGCCTCACCAGAGCACGATATCAGCCGACCCTACTTATCACACCACAGTTTGCACAGACATGAATCAGAGGAAGACTCTTCATGTGCAGTGTAGCAGGCAGACTTGAGGGAGCCCAGTCGACCAGCGGGGGACGCTGGCGAGGGATGAGATGCTGTAATCCCGCCCGACTGAAACCCTCCCGTCTCTGGGCGATGCGCGAGCCAATCGCGCGCCGGCGTTGATATTGACTTTATCTTTGCTGTTCCCAATGCAGATCTTTGCTTTAAATAAAACTGAAAACGCATTTAATTTACTTAAAAGAAAAATAGCATTGCATTCACACCGGAATTAGAATAATGCTGTTTGGAGTCATCTTCTGATTCGTGGGTGGTCTCCTTTTTAACACAAGTACAAGAAAGACTTTGTTAACTATAGTCCATTCGAGGGGAATTGCTCTCTGGCTGGGCTTGATTGTTTGGGCCCGGCAGAGTAAACCCCGCTGCATTAGAGCAGGAGCTGTCAGAGGCCGCGCAGTCGCGCTGGACAGACGCGGCTGCAGGGGCACGTCCGTGTCCCATTAACAGCGTAACCTGATTGAGCCGCCGCTATAACAGCTACCGCAGGAGCCAAAACACACGAGATATATCTAATTAGTGTCCCCCACCCCCCCCCTCCGCACGCCCCGCAAATACCGCTCGCCAATTACTCTAATCAGATTCTCCAGGCGAAACAAGGGTTTCCAGAAATACTGCAGCGCGCTGACGAAGTTCACTACACCAGCACGCTTTAAAACCGATTCGGTTTTTATAAGATACTTTGGCTTCCTTAAAAATGATTACGATAATAAGAAATAAAGCCTCCTGCTTCCCATTTGAATGGCTGTCATGGTTTTGATCATTTGAAACTTTGTTTTTCCGTCGCAGCTGTTCTTGAAGGGCGATGTGATTTCTGAATGATTTGACTGTGGGATATCCGTCTCGGTTGTGGCTTTACCGTTGGCGACGGTGATGTCACAACTCAAGCAGATCAGTTGTCAGCAGCGCCCGTCATCCCAATACACGGTAGAATTCCGCGGATCGCTATGCTGGTCCACGCGTCAAGATCAAAGTGTCTTTAAAGAGAGAGAAAAGGATGCAAAATGCTATTGCATCACAATTCGGAGAGATTCAATGTATTCACAAACTTTATTGCTGGTTGTGAGCGATTTTCAAGCAGGCGTTGGCTGTGTTGCTAATGGTTGTGGTTTGGAATTGTGTCTCCCACAGTGCCCCCATGCCATATGTCATCGGAGTACATCTCAGTTTATTAGAGGTATGTGACACGGTGCCAGCATATTTTGTATTGTAAAGCAATTGTATTTGTATTTTCATCTGATTGGCTTGTCAGTTGCCCGTTGATTGTATATGAAGCACATTGACAAACCATTATTGGAAGACATACTTCAGTCTAATTTCCAATCTCAATGTTAGCCTCACAAGCAGAGCACATGTATTGCTGGTGTGTGTTATTATTTGGAGTGAATGCTACTGTTGAGCTGAATACCCATGTAGGCTATATGGATAAAGGATCTTCCCTTTGCTGCCATTTTATTGAGTAACACTGTTAAATTTGTTAACTTGTTTGAAGTGCTAATGATGCAATGTTTATTTTGACAAGCTTGCGGACAAAAAAAAAAATACACAGAATTGACAGTTATTATTTTTTCCCCCCTTCCTTTGTGCCTGCTTACCAGAAATATAAGAGGCGAAACAAAGAGCTTTTGTGTTTCATTATTGAAAGCCGGCGCGTTGGCTGGAGGTAGACCTATAGCTGCATATGTGAATTTGATGCTCTTGACAGTGCTAGCGCTGGCAGTATTTATCACACATGGCATTAGTGACAGTCTCCCTATCTGGCTGCGCGTAATTAGACCAAATCAGCATGCGATCGAGCCTTCCGTAGCAGGCCCTGTCACCAAGTGACAAACTCCAAATTTACACACTCCGCTGTTTTCCCCACCTGCACTCTAAAATAATTGTTGAATTTGTAGGTATCAGGATAAATACACATCATTTGGTTGATTCATGATGCGCCGCACTCAAAATATTTTTCACTTTGAGTGTCTGAGCATTTTATTCTGCGTATCCCTCTAGTGTGTTGTATCCGTACTGTAATATTTTAAATCTGCCTCTGCGTAGTTTGTCTCGTACGGGACTGTCAACAGAGTATATTTTCTAAAATGGAAAGGAGTGCTAAAATATGTTTTTAGCTATTTAAAAAAAAAATCATTTTAAAAAAGGAAAGATTTGTGAAATATTTGAATGCGTTAAAGCCTGTAGCAGTAGATGTTTGTTTTTATGGATCAGACCTGCCATTAATAATTTTCCAGACGTGCTCCAGCTTTTGCATTTTGTGCTGTGTTTTAACGTAACACCAGTAAGCGAAGAGCGCCGATGAGCCCGTAAGCAGTTTTAGCCAGTGGGCAGCGCAAAGATTTTACCGGAACGCTCGCGGGAAGGCGCTAACGTTTGTGATCTCCTTTCGCGCAGAGGGTAAAGAGCAGGTCGCTGGAAGACGTGGTCATCCTGAACGTCGACACGAACACTCTGGAAAGCCCTTCGGACGACCTGCAGAGCCTGCCCGGCGACGTGGTGAGTCCGTTCGGCCCCGTCGGCCCCCGCCCCCCGCCCCCCCCGCCGGCGGCGTCTCCGAAGACCCGTCCTTCTCCCTCTGGCCGCGACGGCGCTGAGTAAGCTGAGCGGGACAGCCCGAGTCGCTGTTTAGCGAGCGTGCGACGCGGCCGTTAAAAGGCCGGCGCTATTCATTAGCCTCCGGGAGCCTCCTTCATCTCTATTTTAATCATTACGTTACAAAGTAGGCGTCCCTGCCTGCCCGGTGCCACGTCTCGCGCACCAAAAGAGCGGCATGTCTGAAGGCGGGAGGAGGAAAGGGGCCAATTATCAGTTCTGGCTTCCCAGCCACCTGCCAGCGCTCTTCCCTTTAATTAATGATCTGATGACACCGGTCAGTAAGAACGGGAAACGCTGCTGCCGTTAGGGGTCAGGGGTATCTATCTGTCATCAGTGCGTTCGTTCATTCATTCATTCATTTATTTATTTATTTCTTTTTTATGAAGGGAAATTTGTTTGTTTTGTTTGTTTTTTCCTTTTCGTTTTCGGGCGGTGCTTCTTTATCGGTTCTCCCCGAGCCGGCGGTGCCCCGCTGGGGCTGGCGCGCCCGAAGCGAGAGCCCCACTGTTCCGCCGATCCCGTCGGCCGCGCCGCGCCGCGCCGCGAGCTCAGGAGCCCCGTCTGTAAATGGAAGCGCAAAGCGAGTTTGTCATAAAAGGGAGTCGGGCCTTTTGAAACTGACAGGGGGGAAAAAAATCCTTTGTCTTCCGAGTCTGATAAATTAAGTGGCAGCTCAGCGTTCCCTTTGATCCTGCATCACCATTTTTCACTGACTAATGATAGAACATACTCTGTATATCATGTTAAATTACCTTGCCTAAAATGTAAATGTCACCTGCAATAATGCATTTATTGCTGCAAATTCCTTTTTTTCCGGCTAACTTACCTGGGGGGTGGGGTGTAGTGGGGGGGGGGGGGGGGGGGCATTAAATAGATAACAAAAAAGGCTACTAATTGTGAATTTGTGGTTTTGTCTTAGTGTAAAAACTCGAATTCCAATTACGGTATGCTACATTGATAGAATGGATTTATATAATATGTATGTATGTGTGTGCAAGAGGGAGATGCATATGTTTAGATTATTATGCCTATTAAGAATTAACTCATAAAATATCATTTTAACATAAAATCTTATATGATTCGATATTGATTGGCCTTGATATTGAGTGACATTGGGTCTTGCATGCTAATTCTATGCATTTGAAGACACACAAACAGACATACACGCACACACACACAGCACACACACACGCATAATTATCGACGACTATTCTTACTGGGGTTTATGACCTGTAGAAAAATTAAAACTAGAGAATGAAAATGGGAGCCATTTTTACTCAGAATGTCTACATAAATATATTTTGTCTCAATAAAATAATAGGGCCTGTAGCATGTCCTTAATGTTTCCAAAAAAACAGCTTGTGTGTATATTGATTTAAGTCGAGCCTTTTGAGATTGTTCTAATTATTGGTTTAGAGGCTGTGCTTCCATGTGGACTTTATTATTGAGTTGGTTTGACCACTGGCCCAGCTTTTGGTAGGGTTAGGGGTCACAGTTGTCCTGAATTACATAGCCTTTTTTTCAGGCGGGACCCTATGCTGGGTTTTGTGCCGTCTTCCTCTTAATGGCCGTTTTTCCAAAATTCACACATAATATTTCACGTTTATTGACCATTAGAAACGCTGCCATGCCAGTAGCGCTTCCGTTTGGCACAAATCCTCCAGATTTACAAATAGAGAAAATAATTTGCGTGTGCTCAGAAGGGGTGTGGCAAGTCTTTTGAAAATGATTTTGGAAATGTATTTTATTGAAAACACAAGACTGCCATTAAGCCTGCAGTTAATTGCGTTTGTGTAAGTCGTTTGTGTAACAGAGAGAGAATGTGCAACTCTGACAGTGGTAGTAAATGAATGGTTCAAATGAATCTGGGAGGGACAGAAAACCTGCTTTAAATTTGAAATAAGATGGTTCTCCAGTCAGTTTTGTAACATGTAGACCTGTCTTTGCGGTGTATCTAAACATTCTGTGAGAAAATTCAAACTGCTGTCTTTTATTAAACTTAACACAGTACATATCCAATACAGACATTAAATGCAATGGTAAGAACATAGGTGTTCAGTTTACAGTAATTTCAGATTGATTTTTCCAATATATATTACAGTATTTATCTCTTTGTCTGTAAACATGTTTTGGGACGTAAGCATTGCTAATTTCCACTGAACTTGGAAAGCTTTAAAAGCCTTTCACTCAATTAGCATGGAGTTGTGGTAAAGTGTTTACAGGTGTGAATATCACAGTCTTTTCCTGTTATTCATTATTGGAATGCATAACTGCTCCCCAAAAACTCACGCATGCAGCGTTTGTTAGTTGTATTTTTGGGGGCTTTTTGGAATGTGAGAATTGAGAATCGCTGAAAAGGCAAATTTGTGTAACATTTGCATTTGCTTAATTTGTATTTGCTAAATTTCCCACCAGATAACAGCCAGGACTGGTGGGAAAAGAAACGTATCATGTAATTTGGTCCTTTTGTTTTGCTGATTTCTAACGCCAAACACGTGGTGTTTGCATGTAAATTGCTGGAAAAAAGGTGGCCTAACCTGGATTTTTTTCAAAGACATATTTGTATATGCATTCGCTGAAAGTAGATTTAGAATTCACGCACGCATTCATAATTAAATGGAGAGACCTCCTTAATTATACAAGATAAAGCAAGTGTAAAATGCGGAACAAGTTGTGTGATTAAATTTGATAAAATGTTGTGTGCCCCGGTTGAGGTCAGGAATGAATCTGTCATGCATATGCCTATAAAGCAGGATCTGCTTTTAAATACATAATGTGGAGGTATATTTGTGTAATGCAGACAGGCTTTCTGAAGGATGCGGAGCACTGCGGTGTTCACAAAAGTGCTGCATGCCTCGCCGGTAAAAGATCAAGGCGGTGTTTCTGAAAATATAGCGGGGCTCCCCCCGTGCTGTTTCTTCCACAGCAGTTGTGACTTGATCTTGATGCATTGTCAACAGGATGAGAGCCGCTTCCGTGAGTAGTCATTAATGCTGCCTAAATATAGGAAATCAATGAATTAATAAATAACTTAACTTAATAAAATTTCATACACCATCCTTTTTGAGACTGTATTGACATGTTGTCTGCTCAAGCAGAATATATTGTATAATTATTTATAGTCTTTTCTCTGTAAATAGCCTTTTTTTTTTTTTTTTTTGCCCGTAGCTGTTTTTGATAATTTGTATTCTTGATCAACTGAGAACATTTTTTTTAACGCAGACTGTATTTTGAGATGCTATCTAGAAATGGTTAGATTTATCAGAGTTAATGTATAATTTTATCTGTTTCATCAAATGGCTGGTTCGTAATTGGTAATACTATACAAATGTTCACAGAAAAACGGCCGAACCGGCACATACTGAAATTGTAAATGTATTCATTTGAATGAACCGTCATGTTCTTAATAAACTCAGTTTTTACCCACTCTTGAGTGCCTAAGGCAGTCACAGGCACTATTCAACCAGCCAGCAAGCATTTGTCTTACTTACTCAATATTACATGGATAATCCAAAATTTCACTGTGGAGGACATTCAGAATAGACCAGGTTTAATTGATCTTAATGGCATCTCCCTTGAAGAAAATTCTGGTATGCTTCACATACTAAAATATCGCCCCTTGATTAGCTTGTTCATGGAAAGCAAATGTAATAGATTTGGTTTCTCCCTCCGGCTTTTTTGGGGGTTGCTAGCCTTTGAGTGTTGAAGCAAGTTCTTTCAGAGTGAGGTAATATACTGTAGATTTGTGTACACACACACACACACACACACACACGTTCTTTCTCCCTCTCTCTCTCTCTCTCTTTTTTCCGCCCTCCTTGGAGAATTATTTTCTGGACTAATGATACCTTTTATAAGGTCATAGCTGTTCTGTGTTAAACAGTATGCTTCAAAATCAGTGCACTTGCAGATATATTGTGTTATCAATAAATGTGCGGACTGTCAGCTTGATGGTCTGTTTTCAACTTAAGTGGAAAGAAATGGACTACTCCTTGCGGTTTGCTTTCACAAATTAAGGGAAAGAAATACAGTTATTTCCTTTCCTTGTACAGTGTATTACTAAAACTGTAGATTAAGATTTGCCACACACACACACACACACATTCAATTACAGTTGCTCTCTGACTGCACATAACATATTCACTGAAATGTGGATATTACTGACACTAACAGTAGTTTTTGTCACTTCAATTTTCATTATTCCTTAATGAGCAGGAAAAGAATCATTTGACGCATGCGCTGTTGCTGCACTTCTACGACGGGTTTCCTCTGTGTGTGATATATCGTATATTTAAAATAAGAAATCATTGACTATTATTTACTATGTTTATTTACCCCATCCATCACACTGCCACAGCCCCCCCCCCCCCCCCCCCCATTGCGCTAGCTGCAATGTTTTCCTGGTCTCAAGATTCAAGAGTCCATAGATTTGAAGAAACTGATATTTCAAAGCAAATTAATGCACACATTAATTCATTTGGCATTGATAATAATAAGAACTTGTGTTCATTCTTAATCATGCAAGTAGAATAAATCATAAATACAGAACTCTTTGGGTCAGCAGTTATTTCTTTTGGATTTCCCTTTCACACAAAGTTGAAATAACGCGAAAGGTCCTTGTGTGTGCATATATGGGTACAGATCAGACTACAGCACATCAAAAGGATGCTTTTTCATTACTTTTTTTTCTTTGTAGTTCTTTAATTGCCTCCCTATGGATTTCCTCTCCCAGACAGAATGTTTAGCAAACCGCTTTTCTAAAGCAAGTTTTTTTTTGTGTGTACAGTGTATACTGTTTTAAGGGTCACTGTGTGGTAGCTCCATTGCAGTTGATATTGACTTGTGAATGACAAGTTTATTTTTATTTTTTTAATGTTTGGCTAAGATCACATTTTACACAACAGCCTACGTAATTGTGAATACTATTAATTATCGATAGAAATCTTGAAGGATGGAAGTACTGAAGTGAAAGGCAGTGGAATTTTCCGATATCATTCCAAAGAAACCTTGAAACTTAAATATTGACTGTGGTTATCGCTCAGCTAATGATAAAACTATAAAACACTGTGTATGACTGTAGTACACTGATGTGAAATAAAAACTTTTATCCTGTATAACCACATTTTAGTTTTGTTCAGACTGGCAGAAGCAGTTTTTTTCCCTTTTTGTGGCTGGTGTGAAGTCGAGATTTTATATCCTCAAACAAATGTAAAAAAAAGTGTTTAAGCCTGCAGCTACGTGAATGCTGCCTCTTCCTTAAACGTGACTTTTCTCTGAGGTAAACTTGGAATGAGGGGCTGCAGCCAGCTAACATTACAGTACCTAAGATATTGTAACATTTTTAACACGATAATCTGTCTGGTAAGATGATGTTTTGCAGAGGAATAAATGGAAAGTGTGTGTGTGTGTTTTTCTAGAAACATACTGTACCTGTCTTCGGAAAGAAATCAAACAGGGCAGTCTGCTTGTCTGTTGCTGTTTACTGTGCCAATACTGTGCTTGGGGTTATTTTGTAATTTATTTATTTATTCTAAATCACAAGGCAGTTTACAAATGTGATTTAATTTAATGTAATAAAAAACAATTACCTGTGTAAAGCTAGCTATCTAAATGCGATTGGTTTTTCAGTAGAAAAGATAAACATCGTCTGAATCATTATGTTGTAGTTTCGTAGTTTTTTTCTCCGGTTTTTATCCGTCGTGGATCCAGCCAGTTGCCTACGTTTCCCAGGTGAGGGAAGTTAAGAGAAAACCTGGGTAGTGACAAAGAGTTTGCATACTGCTCAGCATGTTGTAAGTAAAATCTTCATCACTTCCGGGTCTCAGGTTTTCACATAGCTTCCCACCCCTGGGGAGCCTCTGTGTCACACAGTGTGTAAGATATTATTCCTATTATGCCATATTCCCATTATGCCCCCATATGTCTTTCTGTGTTTATTATTTAAGTACCAACTGAGGGATTGTCAGTCAGCTGCAGGCTCTTGTTTGCTGCAGTATCTGTTGTAGCGTTTGTCTCATTAACGAACCTGAACACAGATTCAGATCACAGATTCTTCTGTGGGTAAAATGTAACAGTATTTTTAAATGGCAAACCTTTTAAGTGATCTCATTAATTGTTCTTCTGGAATAGCAAGCAGGCACCTGTGTTTGATATAAGGTAGGAAAATTCCATTTTGAAAAGGTCATATTTATTGATTTTCTTGATATATGAAATTGATTTTAATGAATACATTTTGAAGACTGGCTGCTGACATTATTTTGTTATGAGAAATGCATTGTAAGAAAAGAGATGTAACATAATTAAAACAAAACAACTAGGAATGGCGAGTTCCAGAACAATTATAATAGATTCTGTTATACTTTGTCATTTTATGAAAATGATTTCCTTGAATAAACAGTTTGGTATAATATCTAAGTATAAGTAATATATAAGTATATTAAAACTGTATATATTATGTCTCAAACATTAACATTTTTAAGTTGACAAACTGACACCCGATGTTTAATTCACAAAAAATTCAAGGTACGCCTTAGGTACACTTAAGTAAACGTAAAACAGTGTTAAATGTTAATATAGAAATCTTATTCTCAAACTTCTTCCCAAGCTCCTGTAAATCAAACATTAATATATTTCATTGTATTATTTTTTTTATTACCAAGGTTTACAAGGTAAGGAGTGTGTGTGTGTTTTTGTTTGTGTGTGTGCGTTTGTGTGTGTGTGTGCGTGTGCGTGTGTGTGTAGGGGGTAAATTTTATCAACGATGTCTCACAAATGCAGAGTACTGTAGATATCTAATTGTTGAGACTGGTTTCAGAACGGTACCGCGCCATACACACTGTCATGTGATGATTAAAAAAACACCCCAGTGAGCAGCGCTTATATCCTCCTTTAAAAAGAGACAGTGATGCACCTGCTAATTATCATCTCCAGCTGGTGAGTTAAATGGAGATCTGTTTTCTGCGTGACCTTTAACCCGTGCTCTTTACATGGTGCACTTCAAACCCTGTTTGGGAGTTAATGGAACAGAGTTTAATGAGGCACGGTGTATGCCCTCTGTGGGCTAAGCCAATCGGCCAGCAGACTTTTATCTGGAGCCATCTTCCCTTGATGTAAATTGAAAAGATCACAGCTATGGGGAAAAGACCTATACTGGAAAGGCCTTTCTGCATAGATTATGAATATCATAACTCGATGATTTTTTTTTCTCTCTCCCTACAATACTATAGTTATAATTGGACCCAATGGGGGGACTCTCCCTTTGATCAGATCACAGCTACTGTGACTTTACACTAAAAAATGTCACTGCCAAATAGGTTTATCACCTGTAGAGCTAAGCTTCTCTCTGATGCCTCGTTCCGGCCTCGTTAGCATTATTCCGAGTATAATAGTTAATTAGTTTGACAGTGGAATTGCTGCTGTTGCATGCCTGATACGATGCATGCGCTTCTTTCTAATTTATGAATTTGAGGTTCGTTACGGGTGCTGTTTTATGCATTTTAATATTCTGCAATTTTTTATTATGCCATTCTATTTTTGGCGGTGCAGAACATTTCCTGACGCATAGATTTTGTTGTCGGGCACCGTAAATGATCTGAATTTTTAATTGCATTCTCTTTTTAAAAGCTTGTAAGCCTGTTCAGTTTATTTGATGTTTGTTACCTTGTATTTTATTTCTTTATAGGTATAGCCTGTTTGTGTCTGTGTATCCCCTGAAAAGAGAAGCGTCAATGCCACTTTTTAAATGTCGATTTGCTCAGGACATGCAATTATTGCATTACATTCTTTTAACTTGGGAGTCGTTTGGGTATGGCGGCTTGTGTTTAGAGTGTCATTGTCTTGTTTTCTTTGATCTAAAATAAAACGACAGCTTAACGATTTGCTCGAAATTCGGTAAACACATTTCACCATTAAATATTAATATTGCCGTGATAGTTTACATAAACATAAAAGCTTTTTAGCACTGTGAATATGCGCACGACACTTGCTAATTTAGTTAAACTTGTGTTTGATGCTTGGAATTTATTACAATGTCAGCTTGGGGACGTTCACAGGAAAATAAGCCTGGAGGAAATAAATGGGACAAACAGGATAAATATTTCAGATTTCTTTCTGAGTGGCATATCCCGTGTCCTCAGATTGATCTTCAGCAAGAGACTGCTCTTAGATTGCTCTTTCACTTCTGTGTACACTGTTGTGCCAGTAAGTGTCAATAACAGCCTAATTAAATTAACACTTCATTTGGTGGTACAGTATATATGTGCAGTTGTATAGACAGTACTTATGTGTGTGCGCCTGTGTCTGTCTGTGTGTGTGCGTGCGTGCGTGCGTGCGTGCGTGTGTGTGTGTTTGTGTCTGTGTGCATTGAGCCTTTGAAACGAACTGAAAACCCCTGTGTGCGATTGATGATATTCTGTATGGTGTGGGCATCACAGTACGATGGCAACTCTATCTGGGTTTGACCTGCCATTACTTAGGACCTGAGTATTGTGTATACTGATAATCCTGGCTCACTAGCCTATATGTATACTGATAATCCTGGCTCACTAGTTTGTTTCATCATGTGCTGGATTTTATTCATAGTTGTGTGTAGGAGTTGATACATTGGGAAGGAAGTAGCGGGCATCTTAAACAGTATATACGCGGGAAGGTGCCTAATGGTGCTTTCACAAAGGAATCGCCATTGTGTGAAGCTGACAAAAACTACTTGAGTGACCGCAGAAGAAAAAGCAGTCCTTGTGGATTGATGGGGATGCATCTGTTGTCCTGCTAAAGCAAGTTGTAACATGCACTGCGTGTGCAGAAAACCTGTCATGAGTCAACAAATTGTGGGTTTAGTAAAAAGTAATTAAAGCGTATTTAGAGAGAGAGAGAGAGAGAGAGAGAGGGAGGGAGGGAGGGAGAGAGGGTGGGAGGGAGGTACAGAGAGAGAGAGAGAGAGGGAGAGAGGGAGGGAGGGAGAGAGAAAGAGAGTGAGGAAGGGAGGGAGGGAGGGAGAGAGGCAGTAAGGACTGTACATTAGAGCTTCCCAATCACCCCCCTGCCTTTGCCTCAATTAACAGACCAGCAGGTGCTCTCTGCAGCACAACAGATAAGCTATCAGGGAGGAGGAAGGCTTTTTTGGCTGACCTGCAAATGTGACACTTCACACCCCGATTGGGTTTGTGTGTCTCTCCACCAATTTCAGAGGTGTTAATTTAACTTCTCCTCTCCTGTCTCTGTGTGTCTCTCCCTCCGTCTTTTTCACTCAGGTCTCGGGCCTGAAAGGCAAGCTGAAGAAGCAGTCCACGGCCACGGGCAGCGGCGTCGCCCGGGCCTTCCTGCGCACCCAGGCCGCCCTGTTCGGATCCTACCGAGACGCCTTGAGATACCGGCCTGTAAGACGCCGCCCGGCCCGCCCGCCGTAACGCCGCCCTATACCAGCTAGCGAGCCGACCCGACGCGCCCGCCCTCAAACGCTGGAGCCCACGCAGAGCCCGTGGCGTCACGCTTCCTGTGTTCCCTGCTAACTCACACGCGTGCTCTGTGCCAGTACTGTTCTGATTACCCGTCTGTGTCTATGTAACGCTTTTCAGGAAACTGATTAATATCATCCGTTTCCGAGGCGTTGTTCATTTCACCGGTTAGGAATGCTTTCCTTCTCGCTCTAGAAATATTTGGCCGCCTCTGTGCCGAAGTAGAGCTATTTCAACCAAGACGAAAACGAAATACTGCCTTCTCCTTTTAACGCGGACCGCTTGGCTAATGAGCACTTCCTAGCGTTGTCATTTCTGCGGACAGCCGGCGATTCGACTGGACGAACCGGGCGTGTGTCTAATAGTCTTCAGAAAAAGCAGATGCGTTGGAAGCCAGCGCATAATGCTAGGCTTGGCGTCTGAGATGTTGAAAAGCCAGTTCATCTCTTTTGAAGATCCTTGTTAGGCACCTCTTGCTATATTTCTTCTATCCTGTAAACTCCTAAAATGTGTCTGGTGAACTGCCTCACAGTAGAACTCAGCGTGGAATAATACAAAGTGCATTCTCTGTTGTCAAATATAGGAGAGTCTTTGTTTCAAGTGCAGAAAATAATTGGCCTGCGTAGGCATGCCAAGTCAAGATACATAATTGATGTTTCTGCATTGTCTTTAAATACACAAACTGTTCGAGTCAATCTTTGGCATTCTATATGTTGCATTTTTGGATTTGGAAAAGATTTAATATATTCCTTTATCTCGGTGTGTTTACACGTCAAATACAGACCCTCTGATCAATCTTTCGGTTGCAAAGTTTTACTGAACTCATATTTTGTAACATTTGGTAATTTGTTGCAAGTGTGTGGATGTCCATCCATGCTGTGGAGTGATTACAAAATTGGTTCAGAATTTGTTTCCCTCAAACGAGTTTCCTTCAAAGCCAGATTCCTTCTGATTTTGTGATTTCACATCTATTTATGTCCATTCTTTCATTTAATAAATGCAATTTAAATACAATTCTTTCCATTTAAAAACGTGCTTCTGAAAATGCAGTGGGCCTGCTTACACACAGGATCCAGGACCTTGGCTTTTTGTAGCCATATCCAGTTTACATGTGCAATTACGTATTGTTTTCCCGGTTTCATAATTCTGCACGTGGAAATGAAGAACTTTGCATGTGTAAATGGTCGCGAGACTGATTTACTGGCTGGAATTAGACGCGTTTTGTAATGTTTAAAGAAATACGTGTCATTTATGAATGCTTCCAGGGAACTGTATGTGTCACGAGGTAAAGGAACCTCATTTTCACGTTCCTCATAATTTTCAGACTGATTGAAATGGTTGGTGAATGAGATCTGAATAAAACAACACATATTTCATCGGCCTCTCACCTTCCAGTCTACTATTCCGTAAGAGTAGGTTAACAAAAGGGATTTTTTTAATCAGTTGGGATTGTTGGGGACCCACACTGAGCTGTAAATGAAGTAATCGAGAATAATGATAATGAGCTCAAATGAAATCGCTGATAATTACTGTTTTCTGTAGTCCCTTAATTACAGCCCTGAATGTGATCTGTAGGTGCAATGCTCATCATTGACAGCTCTGAAAGTTTGTATTTCGGCGTGAAAAGTGTGAAAGTAATCTTTTTTTTAACTACTGTAAGTGCATTTGTAAATGGTCCCTGTGTTCTTTCATTTGGATGCGCAGCTAGTTAATTTGTATTTGTTCTGGGCTGGAATGTTAGACATCGACTCTTTAAAGAAAATTGTTTTCATTCGATTACGAAAGGAAAGTACATTAATGTGCATAGCAGTTTGGTCTATTTTTCCCCACTCCCATTTCTTGGCTGTATTTTTCTGGTCATCCATGGAGGGTTCCTCAAATCAGTTGTTTGAGCCACAGTTTTCTGATATGTGAATAAATATTCCAAGTTTCTTTGATTGGATTATTTAAGTGAGCTGATTTAAAATGAGAAATTAGGTTTTTTTTTATCCCATTGATTGGCAGCTGTGTTAGGAAAGATCTTCGCTATCTTAAATCTTTCACATGCCAAATTCCATGTCGGAACATTTGGCTGGATTGTGTCACGTATTTTATTTAGTTGAGACCTATAAACGTCCAAGCATGACTTTGTAACTAAGGACCACTGCTTACACTTTCTTATTTGTGTGTGAATCCACCCATGATTTGAACAAACGCGCATAAGTTACATAAGATAATGTTTTGGAAAGTGTTTTGTGTATGTTTGTAGCATCATGTTTTCCCTACTGAGCCTAAAACGATTTATGCACAAAAATCCTTTCATAGCACTAAAAATTTTCTTTTTTTCCTACACTCTAAAAGTGACATGCATGAACATGGTTTCCTAGTGTTACCATCAAAGTGTAGGCACAGCACTGCCGCAGAAAGGAAAAAATATATTAGTGGCTCCGCTTGTGGTAACAAAGTGGATTTTTTAAATGTTACAATGTTATCCACATGTAAGACCAGAGTAACTTCAAATTAGGATTGAAAAATTGAGTTGGATGCGGCGTTCAGAGATAATTTGACATATTGCCAATCGCGGAGCGGAAAGCAGGCTTAATCGGCACACTGTGGATGGAAAATTAAAATACATGTTTGATAAACGAAAGGAAGTGCATGCCTTTTATCATAGACATTGAGAATATTTGTCCTTTCAAAAATACGAATTTAGTTCTGAATGTCCTCATCCTTTTCTCCACAGGGAGAGCCAATCACGTTTTGCGAGGAAAGCTTTGTAGCTCACCGGTCTAGCACTATGAGGTGCTTTCTGGAAATGGCTGTGAACCTCCAGCTCTTCAAACAGGTAAAAAGAACACGCAATGTTAGAATTGTTCATTTGATCATTATACTGTACAAGACTTGTATTATGCTGCATTACAGTATATTTGAATGCATAAGCTTGCATACATCGGTAATTACTGAGTGGTAGCTGTAGGTTGTGGTGTCATTCTTGCTAAAAGGGACCTGTCTTGCATTTTAGTATTTTTTGCTTTTTAATCATTTTGATATTGCAAATTTGATTTTTAAAATGTATTTAGGTGGAAGCCTGTCAAATCCACCATACTTCTTGAAAGCAGTTCAAATTCTGGAACCTTCTAATACGATTAAGTGAAATGCTTTACTTTTGTATGCAGATGTATCAAGCCATGGTAATCCAGTTAAGTCTGTTTATTACCCAGTTTACAACAAGTTCCTCTGTGGAGCCATTTCCATTCCATTTAACGCTTTTCCGTTCATTCTTTTAAATTCATACGAGAGGATCAGGATGAAAAAATGCATTTCAGAAACTGACAGTTCGTGGTTAGCAGAACACACACACATTTGAGTTATGCTTCAGGCATCAAGGAGATTAGTACTAAATGACATAAAAAAGAAAGGAATTATCTATACCATTTTTAATGAATGGAATCCCTATCAGTCTATTCGTAAGCCTTGTCTCTTCCGACATAAAGCTAACTATCTTTGATTAAGACATGTAAACTGTTAAAGCTAATGCTTTGGCAAGCAGTATTTCAGAAACGTCTTTCTTTTTTATTGACAGCTGCAATTTAGTGTCTTGGCTTACCCAGATAAGTTTTTTAAATCCCCCGAAACAGACAAAAAAGGCAATTAATCAGGCTTTTGTTTCTGCCACATAGTGCATTTATAACTTTCCCCAAACAAGATAGTGACCGACAGTTCAAAGACATTTTAGCAGTAGCTTGGGGTGCGTTTATCTCTTCCTCACCACAGTGAAAAAGGCCAGCGATGTTGCTCTGCACTGGCCATGAACCATGTCCATTTGGAGACGGGCCTGCTTAGGGTGAGCAGGGAGCGAGCCAACAGAATGCAGAGAGAGCCTGTCAGTGACGGCCTGCTTTCTGTCAGCGTGGTTCACTGTGGTGCTGCTCTCTCTCTCTCTCTCTCTCTCCCCCCCCCCCCTTCCTCCCTCCCTCCCAGTCCAGTTGGGCTTCATTCATTTCAGCATATCTCTAAATACACAGTCATTCGCACTGAGCTTTAAGTGGTCCAGCCTTGCCTTGCGGTAAAGGCCTCCATATCCCTTGACTTCAGGTACACTTAAACGTGGCTCAGGGGGCACTTGGTTACCCATTACTGTGGAAGTACCCCGGATTTGTTACGCTGCCATCACTAAAATGAAAAGGCTGGAATCGGTAACTCAAGCGAGAATACTGCAGTCGTTTGATAAAAAACATATTAAGCACTTTAAAGTGAGAGTAACTGGGTTTTTGGATTATTTCAGTTTTAGTGTTCACCGTGGGGCTCTTCCATACACCACGTTGTGGTGCCTTAACTAAATGAGCCACCCAGCAGCACTTATCTATATTTTGGCTGATCCAGACAATACATGAGTGCAGTGAAGGATATGTTGGATATTTACAGAAGTTCTGGTGGCCTTCTGACTTTACAGTGGTGGCTGTCGGGGCATTCAGGATAATTCCAAGATGGAATTGCAATTGCCTGGTGGATAATGCTACATTGTACCTGATATTCCATCATTGCTTTTCTTTGATATTGGAAGCTGTGGCTCATAAAATGTATAAATACGTAAACTGCTGTATAATAAGACACATTGCCAAAGTGGAGTCATTTGCACTTGATTATAGGAAATGCAGACGTTCTACAATACTGTCGTGACAACTGAGCCAGTGACAGGGTCAAAGTTCAGTATAATTTTAGTCTCAGCAATGGGCTCTACTACTGTATGATCACGATATATAAACCAAAAGTAGTATGAGTCAAAAGTCGTTACGACCAACCATCAAATGTGACAGTCACCAATGACCGTACATCATGCATATAAACTGCCCTTTAGGCATTAGGCATTTTCTTTGAAGAATAGTCGGGTAATATACACACGTACGTCCTCTGTGGGGGCACAATGACTACACAAGCTGCTTTGGAGTTACATGGAGTGTATTTTGTTTCTTTAGCGAACACACACTGAATGCCCTAAGACTATCTATTGTAAAATCGGCTGGTCACCAGAAACTTCTGTAAACTGTCTTATTTGCGTACAACAATTGTCTGGGCCAAACAAAAACATAAAGAGAATCTGAACTAACTTCAAATAAGCCCAAGAAGTGAACTATAAAGTTTTGTCCCAAAATTCTATATTTGTATCCCACGTAGGTTATTTGGCTAATGTTTATTTTTTGTAGACTCTTTTCACTAATATGTCCAAAATTTTGATTTAGGCTGGACTGAGCTGGAATAGTTTGCAGCAGGTACATCTGAGCATGATCAACAGAAGGAAGTCAGGGCTTATGCGGTTATGTCTGCCGTTACACTGTTACCATGTTTGCAGAGAGCACAGCACACATATTTTGTTGGAGTCTTTGACCTATGTAAAAAGCAGATAAAAGCTATTTCCAGGCAGCCCAGCCTGGAAAAATGAATTTCAGCGCAATATGGGAGACACTTCAGGGAGATCGGCAGGAGGCAACGTTGCGGTGTGGCACGCCAGCTAGTTATTTAGCGCGTTATTTATCCGAAACATTTCCGGAGTGCGTTGTCGTTTGCGTGCGCGCTGGAATTGAAGCTTAAATCCAGGACACTTCCTGCCTTCCTGAAGACTTTGGCTGCCATTATTCATACAAACTACCCTACATGGTTCTCTCTGAGAAAACCAGTCTCGAACAATTGATGAAGTATACTACATTTTGTTTTTCACACAACAGAATTTACACATTCTGAGATTTCCTTGCTGCGCATGTGGTGTTTGCATTTTGTTATTATTGAGATTTTAAATGAATTCATTGATATCAAAGGAAGTCTTTGATATCTTTGGATAGGTTGTGTATACTACTTAGAGTTTGTCAGTTTTCAACAAAAAAAAAGAAAAAGGAAAATGAACAATAACAACAGCTTCTTAAACAATAGTCTTCCGCAATTCATTCTGTAACTTGTACAAGCGTAAATATATAGTTACCTTCACCAATATCCGAATAAATCATGTGACTCAAGATAGATTAACTTAAGATGTTGTATTCATTTTGTCTCCCACTAAAACCTTTCCAAGTTTACAAATTATTTCTCATGCAATGTGGAGGTGAGATCCAAATGAAAATCAGAAATAATATTCTCAGAGCTGTTAGAGGAACCTGAATTCTCATTGCCATCTGCTGTAAAATATTTGTATTGCTCTGTGGTGAGGAAGACTATTTTTTAAGAAGCTGTTGTTATTGTTCATTTTCTTTTTTTTTGTTGAACACTGAGCAATAAAGCCGGTAATAGTGGTGTGATTTATTGGGTTTTTCATGACCTCTATGCGACAAAGGCGGAAATTAAATTTCCGAATGCAAGACATGCAACATGCTGGTTTGCCATGTTAATCCAGCAGCTGTTTTGAATTTCAACATCCCTTCCTCATTTTAATCTGCAGAGATGTCTGGAGCAGGTAGGATTAAACTGTTTTTTTTTTTTCCCTCTTGTATTTTTCCCCTCCTTTAATAACCTGCAATGTGATTTATGGCCGCAGTTCATTGAAGGCAGACTGGCAAAATTAAATGCGGGAAGGGGCTTCACAGACGTCTTTGAGGAGGAAATCACAGAGGGGGGTTTCTGTGGAAGTAAGTGGCCAGATCCCTGTTCTCTTTCTTACACACAAGCTCACAAGCTTCTCTTGCAGCATATTATTAAGCTCTGCTTTTTTCTCTCTCTCTGATAACCTCTGCAAATAGTAAGAGTTTGCTGTTGTAATCCCTTTTGTTAATATTAGTTTAGAGCATATCTGTCCTTACACAAAAGAGTGGCTGATTCTTATGTTGCACTTGGAATGCGTAGTAAAATTATTATATCTAATCTGCAACGGGTCCAGTTACAGAAATGTATTTTCTCGATTGTTTGTTTTTCGGCTGGAACCAACATCAACATGTGATTAAACTAAATGTACCCATTATTTTGATATTTTATTCAAAAAATTCAATGGCACAATTTGAAATTATGAAAATGAACAAATAAAAAAGTAGGTGGCTGCAGATAAAAATATATCTTTAAACAGATTTATTACATTTTTATTGCAGGTAATTCAAGGACATACCAACAATGGATGCATACAGTAAAGGTAAGCGGAAGTTAAAAAAAATATATAACTAAAATGACCTGTTTTCCATATGTATATTTACCAAACTTGTAACTTTCAATTAACTCCATATTATATTTCATGCGATGAGTCCATACTATATATTTTTTGTTGTTGTTGTTGTTACAGTGCATTAGGTCTGATTGATCAAGGTGTGCCGCAGCCAGTATCTATAAAACTTATCACCTTTCGGCAAAAATATCGGGATTGGACAGATACTACTCCGAGTAAATGGAAACATTTTGTTTTTGGGTGAACTGCCCCTTTAAAATGCCTTGGCACTGTGCAAACCTGCATACTGTTCGTTTAAATACAGTAGCCTAGTTTGAAAATGATGTGTACCCACGTAAGTGATAAATGGCAAAAAATTCCAGGGTTCAATGTTATTTGCACCGTAAACAGACGGAGAAAGTATGCTATTACCAAGCAGAGAACATGAGTCTATGTATTACTTAATCTACAAGTACCCTTCCCCCCCGCCTCCTCATATCAGCCCATCAGCCATAATCTTGGTGTTTGACCAAATCTGTTAGGTTTGTTTTTAACTGTTATTGGCCAGTACCGGGGTATCGCCTCCATATGATCTTGCATTAATGCCTAGCGCACTTATTCATTTTCAGAATTTCAACGCACAAATGATTTTCTTTTGACACAAATTTCACCCTGAACTATTGGCAAGTGTAGGCAACCTAGACACGATTAACAGAGAAATATTCCTGTTTGTGTGGTCTGTTTAAAATGACTCATGAATTTTATTTACATAAAGAACTATTTCAGGAAAAGCCTGCATTTCTCTTTAGGACATTCAGTTCTGTTTAGTGTTTGCTTATCTGTCAAGATAATAGCTGCGCGTGAAGACGAGCATATGCGCTGTAGGAATATTAAAAATAAACGGATGGGACTGATGAGATGGGTGGGCAGGAGAGATCTGATTTGGCAGGAGACCTTCTGAGGTAACAAAGTTTAACTTCGCTCAAGAAAAAAAAAAAAAAACAAAGCTCGATCTCCAGATCTGCTGTTGCAAATGCAGTTGTCAAATCCAAATGCAGGTCAAATTCGTATTCGATGCACAAAAAAAACATGGCAATAGCGGCATGTGGGCGGGTGTTAAGGCAGTGATGAGCATTGGGTAATGCAGTGCCATTGATTTTTCTCTCCTCTCCACAGAAAGGAGGTGCATTAATTAACACTGCGGTGACCAAGGCCAGTCCAGCAGTGAAAACCGCCTACAAATTTGTACGTTTGCTTCTTGTTCTTCAATTTTTCTGTCTTTTTTAATAAAAATATTACGATATATTTGACTGATAAATTACCTGATGCCTGAGGTATTGTCCGAAACTTTTGTGTGTGAGGGTATTTCCTTTTCTCTGTCCCAATTCCACAGGCCAAAAGCCATGCCAAGCAAGGAATCAAGGAAATGAAGAGCAGGTTGAAACAAAGGGTGAGCCGTCCCCAGCCCGTGACTCCGGTGCCTGTCAGGAGTCCTGACTCAGGACTGCTTTCTGATGCTTCTCTATGGAGGCTGTGGCTCCGCAAGCCAAGAGGATCAGGGCATTAATCACTGTTGAGCCCTGCATAGCCAGCTGCAGGTGTCTGCTCTCGTTTGTTAAAAGCGGAATGAACGGGGAGACCTTTAACGTGCCATGTCTGGGAAAGACTAAGGTAGCCTGTCCTTAGCGATTCGGGTTCTGTTTTCATTCCCCACCTGCTCCGTAAATACATTAACTTGCGTGCTGTGTATTTACGCACTCACATTTATTACATTTACATGTACTTATACATTTGGGGGGTAGTGCAGTATGTGAGCCAGACCTGGGTCAAATACGTAGGTCTGATGTGAGCGCGTTTCAATCGGTGCGTGTATGTCATAAGGTGATCTTAATTAACGGTAGGCTGAGGGGAGTTGGTGTAAAAGCAAGCATAAAACCCAGTGCTGCATCTGTTTGGCCACCGTAATCCTGAGTGGCCAGGGCGGGCGGCTGTTACCTCTGGAAGCCGAGGTGCGGGGTTCTGACGTGACTGGCGGCTGTCTGAAACGTAGCGTCCCCCCCCCTCTCTCTCTCCGCAGGAGGCGGAGGACGAGGACGGGCCCGTCTGCACCGGGTCCCCCACCAGCACCAAAAGCCTCTCGCCGAAGCGGCTGCAGAAGAGGAGGAAGGTGAGTTCCGGCCGAGGCGAAGAGAGAGGCCGCGCAGGTCCAGCGCGAACGGCCGGGTACTCAGAGACGCCCCCCCCCCCCTGGGAAAAAAGCGGCGGTCAGGCTCGCCGGAGAGCAGAGGGGGCGGCCGCGGCCCTGCCGTAAAGCGGGTTTGATTGGCTGAGGAGCAACGTGGCTCGCTCCGGGCCTGGTTACGCACGGCCAAGAATGGCTTCCCCCAGTTAAGCACCTGTAGTGGACATGACCTGGATCCATTGTGAATGTTTTGTGGAAATATGGTACGTCACACTCACAGGAAAGATTTTTTGAGAGAAAATCTAAATATATATATATTGCCTTGAATTTTTTATTTTTTGTATAAGAATGTTGGTTTCTGTTGAGGATGAAGTCATTTATTTTCAGCTCGTATTCATAAGAACAGCGTTTTTTAACTGACTTCGGAGTAAAACATCATTTCAGACTATTTCTGTGAAAACCACTTTTTTTCAGGATTTCCTGTTATAGAATAAATAAGGACATTTTCAGTGTGCTTCAGTCTTTTTACATTTCAGGCCCACAAGATGGTGGAGTATAAGTCTGTGAAGCGCACCATTGTTAATTACCTTTGCTCACTGAGAGGTTAGCGCACTCAAACCTTTTCAGCTACTGATATGCAAAACATTGAAATTCATTTACAGAATAGCGATACACAGCGAATGTTAAAAGTTAATTTGACATTCTCAAAATAAGAAATTTACATCCGTTCAATTTAATTAGCTGGTTATTTTTTCTTTGATTATCCAGAAATGATGGAAATCAGCTACAGTACGTTACAGCCGAGCCCTTGTGTCTATCATTAATTTGGGATTTACACGGGAGATAATATATGTATGGCGTATGTAAATTACAATCCTTCCCCAACACCTCCTTGGAGAAGTCGCTACCCGTTTTTCAGTAATGGTATATCCTCACGATATAAATATATTGCGTGTGTAAATGCCTTCCGGTATGTTTTTTTCAGTGTTTTATTTCTGCATTGTGTAAAATGAACTGGCGGTCCCTTCTTTACACACTGTTGCTGTTGGCTGTCTCCCATTACCCACAGCTCCTATACGGGGCTCCGTTCGTGTGGGTTGGCTTGGTAATGTGGCTCAGGGGAATTTTAAGGCCTTTTTTTTTTGCGCGCGTGTAAACGAACACCAACATAACGTCGAGTCCTTCGAGCTGTTCACTAGGCACTCGCTATTTTTAGGTATTTCTCTCTTTTTTTCATCTGCCGTTATTTTAGAAAAATACGTTTAGGTATAAAAATAAGTTTTTACAAAAAAAAAATCATCTGTAAATTATAAGGAACAAACTGCAATCTGGGTGTTCCAATGGGAAAAACAACTAATACTGTACTAGTACTGATGAGTAGATAAAAAAGAAAAACAGTAATTTGATTAAGTGTATGTCAGTGTTTTGTTAGTGTCAGTGTATGTCACCTAAGTTAGGACATGGGTGTTCTGTTCCGCTTTTGGTATGTGTCCTCTGTGTGTGTTCAAGTGAATGAGTGTGACTGTGTGTGTGCGCGTGTGAGTGTATGCGATTGTGTCTGTGTGTGTGTGTGTGTGTGTGTGTGTGTGTGTGCGCGCGCGCGTGAGTGTATGCGATTGTGTCTGTGTGTGTGTGTGCATGAGTGAGAGCGATTGTATGTGTGAGTATGATTGTGTGTGCATATGTGTGTGTGTGATTGTGTGTGCATGTGCGAGTGAGTGTGATTGTGTGTGTGTTAGTATGATTGTGTGTGCATGTGTGATTGTGTGTGTATGTGCGAGTGAGTGTGATTGTGTGTGTGTGTGTGTGTGTGAGTGTGATTGTGTGTGTGTGTGTGTGTGTGTGCATGAGTGAGTGAGTGTGATTGTGTGTGTGTGTGTGTGTGTGTGTGCATGAGTGAGTGAGTGTGATTGTGTGTGTGAGTATGATTGTGTGTGCATGTGTGTGATTGTGTGTGAGTGAGATTGTGTGTGCATGTGTGTGATTGTGTGTGAGTGAGATTGTGAGTATGATTGTGTGTGAGTGAGATTGTGTGCATGCGCGCACACACACAGCGTTGGCATGGAGGTGGATTGTGTTCTCAGGTTTGTGACATGAGCAGTAAAGGAGCGGGCGGGCCTGTTGTTTTCCTTATTAAGCCGGTGTGAAGTGGAGCTGTAAACTGGGCCTGTCTTGGAGGCGGCGAGCGGCCTTTGGAAAGGGGGGATTTGTCTGTCAGCCATGCTCCAGCGGTAATGGGGCTATCTCTCAGCCCCTGCGCGGAGCAGCCAGTCGCCATCTCCGCCGTCTCCGCCCGGCCCCGCGCTTGTCACACGCTCGCACCGGCCGCTGTGACCGCTCACCGGGAACCGGGGGCTCTCTCTCATCTCCATAAATGATTCCGAATCTCAGCCCCCCGCTCGCATCGATTGTGGGCCGGCGCCTTGGGATGTAGCGCTGTTAGCATTGATTTTCCTCCCGCTCCTCTTTGAGGTGGAGCAGCACAGCCTGACACTGATTCAGCACGGGGCGCTGGGGCTCGGTGCAGAGACCTCCACTCTTACTGTAAATGTGTGTGTGTGTGTGTGTGTGTGCGTGCGTGTGCGCATGTGAGTGTGTGTGTGTGCGTGTGCACATGTGAGTGTGTGTGTGTGTGAGTGTGCGTGTACGTGCGTGGGCATGTGTGTGTGCGAGAGTGTGAGTGTGTGCATGAGAGAGGGTGTGTGTGTGACTGTGTGTACGTGTGTGCGGATATGTGAATGTGCAAAAGTGTGTGTGTGTCTGTGTGAGTGAGAGAATGTGTACCTGTATGTGTGTGTGTGTGTGTGTGTGTGTGTGAGTATACGTGAGTGTGTGTGAGTGTGAGAGAGGGGTATGTGTCAGAGGCAATGAGTGTGTGTGGCCTGGAAAAATATCACTATTTTAATGATGACACAAGCAAAGTCTTGCTGACTTGCTGTTATGTTTTTAAAAATCTTGCATGTAGATAAGGAGTGTACTTACAGAAATACTGTGGAATAAGCACTTTTTTGTATATGAATATTGTAAATTTACTTGACACGAGGCTATGATTATTTACTGTACTTACTTTTACTTGATTATTTAATAATCCACAACCGTTCTGACATACTGCTGTGTGAGGTTTTTGGAACCATTCAGATTCGCTGAGAAAAAGAGCAAATTGAACATGAGCCTTGAACCGAAGCACCAGGCACGAGGATTGTAGACTCTTAATTTCAGTCTAATGGCTGATGTTTACTCATTATAGACTTACTCAATTACTTACTGAGTCCAGTCATTTTTAGTTTTTTTTTTTTCTGCATGTTTCCCAAAGTCCTCCAGTCAAAAGAGCAGTCTGGCCCTGGGTACAGTCGTGCGCTAATTTACTGCGGGACGTCACTGTGTCTCGGCTCTCCCTGTGTAAAGGACAGCGGCCTTCAGTTCCTCCCGCCGCGTGCCGACTTGGACGTTTTCTCCCCTTAATTAGTTTGCTTATTTCCCGCGTCGCTGATGAGGCTCACAGGAACGCTGAGAAGGTGCAGCGGCAAAGGTCTCCCAATTAGGCCCTTTCAGCCTGGCGGCCCGGCCCCTCCCCGCCGGGGGCCCGCCCGCGCGCGCCACCGCGGCGTAGTAACGGGGCCCCGGGGACCAGGGGGGACGGGGTCTAGGCTGTCCCAGGGGGGCCGCTCCTCCCTGCGAATCCCCCACCAACACAGCGACAGGGCCCTGCCCGGACCAACCGGCCAATCATCATCATCAACCTCCCTTGTCCGGTAGCTGCAGAAAAAAGCCACCAATGTATACCTTTTGCAGGTTTAAAAAAACTTGCAAACCCGATCACCAAGAGCAGTACCAGTGTAGATCCGTGCTCTATTTCTGCGTGTAGTGTATATACACCCTGCAATTTAAAAAAACTGTTACGATTCAGAACACTCCTGTGGTTGACGCTGCAAAAATCTGTCGCACATTTTAACCCGACCGTATTTATTCCACGGCCGATTATGAGATGGGGGAATGCGCTAGGTGTGCCGACCGGGTCCTTCAGAAAGGGTGTCAATGCCGTTTGAGTGAGCGGTGGGGTGGGGGGTGGGGGTGGGGGTGGGGGGGTCGCGTGTAAATGTGAATCGCGTTAATGAAATGATCCCGCTCCGGCCCTGGGGAGGGAGGGAGGGAGGGAGGGAGCCTCACATGGCACCGTGTGAGGACAACAGATGGATCGCCCTCAGCCAAGAGCGGCTCACCAGCTCTGCATATTAAAGCTCCAACACCACACCCCCCAACCCCCCCAAAAAAAGAAAAAAAAAGCTGATTCAAGTTTAGTATGTAATTCATTCAAATTGTGCGTCATGCTCCCAGAGTTCAAAAACCTTAATTTCCGTAATTCTGCAGTCAATGAATAATTCAAACGTTTGTCAGTGAAACTCAATAGATAGTCCTTTTTCGTTTGACATTACTTGACTTGCATGTCCCCAATATTCCTTTCATGCGATATGTCTACATAAGTGTACCTATATTATTTTTATTAATGAAGCGCATATTTTTTTTCTGTGTGAAAAATCATTATTAATATAATTTAATCATTTCTTTGAACAAAGGGTAAGTTACATATATATAAGGGTGTCTTTTATACATCTGCAGCCGTGGATATGATATGAAGACAACGGTGTGTTCGTTTCAGAATTCTGGCCTTGTCGCGTTAGCTGGTTCGGTCCCTTTCTCGGTTCGGTACCCGAGCAGAAATGGGCGCGTGCGAGGCCAGCAGATGGCTAAGAGCAGTCTGTGTGGAGTGTGGCTGGGGAGAGAGCAGGACCTGCTGTGGCATTGTGCTGGGTGCGTTTGTGCAGGCTTCAGACGCTATTGTGCGCACTGTAACTGTAGAGGACCCTCAGCGCCGGGACGCATCTGCTTAGCGATAGAAGAAAAAAAAAAAAGCGATGGTGCCGCTCAAATGGGGGATTAGCTTGGTGGCCGCGGCCTGTTCGCGTTACCTTTGCTGCAGGCGCCCTGTCAGTCTGTTCTGAAAGGTTCGCCCGCCTGCATGGCAATGATGATGCGCGCTTCTCCATTAAGCGTTTAGGCGTTCGTTCACCGTTCAAATTTGGGGGGGGGGGGGCGGGGGAGCCACGCCGGTTTTATATCCGTCTCGTAGCGCGAGGCAAGTTGACTCGCCTGTGACAAAAGTGCCATCTGGTGGCGGGCGTGGAGTACTGCGCGCTTACCGGGGGTCCCGCCGGTCAGAACGCAGAGCGCCAGATGATCGGTGCCGTCGGCTTGTTTATTCCGGTTTAATACGGGCGAGCTTCACGGGGAGGCCAGTCAGGCAGCGGGGCGACAGCGCCGGCCCACGGCAGCCGATGGCGGTGCCGGGCGGGTTCCTCAGGCGCTACAGAGACTTGGCTGAGAGTTTGGCTCAGCCTCTCCGCGGTTTGTTTGCATTTTCCAGGCGTATCTGACTGCGTGTTGCCAAACGCGGCGAGATCAATGGCATACGGGAATCAGATGCAGCATATGCACACAGAAATAAACCCCCCGCCACCGCTCCCCGCGCCGGGGGGAGGGGGGGGGAATTGGCGGAAACATAAAGCCTCGTGTAGTCATTTGGTACCGATTGCCGCGAAAAAAAATAAAACAGAAAATGCTAATTTCTCGAAAACAGCCCCGGTCGAGGCCTCCCGTTACGATCGGTTCCCTCTTCGTCGCCGTTCGTACGGGAGCGTTTCGTACGTTGCGCTGCCCGCGCCGTTGTGATTTACCTGCTTGAGTTTTTTTTTTTTGGGTGAGACGGGTGGGTAAATTGCGCTTTATTCGTGGATTTGGCAACGGTTGAGGATATTTTCTCAGCTTGGTGTGTCAGTGTAAGATCTCACTAACCCTGTCGGTTTCGTGTGTCAGAAACAGGAAGGGTGTTAAATGGCACTGGCACAGTAGCATCTTTAAGCTGCGTCGGTAATTATCCATTTGGAACCCCCTGCGTAACCTGTAGGTGGCGTGTGTTCAAAGGCAGGAGAAAGCAGACGTTGGACTCTGCGTCTCGGTGGAGTAACCTTTTATGTGACTTAGTGAGTTTTAACTGAGCTTAACTGAGTAAACCAGTTTCCTTCCAACTGCTGCTTTTTGGCCAGATTCAGTCAAATGGTCTGGACATTTAAAAATATCTATAATATTTCACTTGCTGTGTTCTTACCCCCCCATCCCCCCCCCCCCCCCGAACACCCTTCTGGGCTCAAGCAGACCATCCAGCTCGGTGAGGGAGGAATAACGAGTCGTCCGTCACAAAGGAGAGCCGGTTTTCCATTTACACCTCTGCCTTAAATTGGCCCTGGCATGAGATGGGAAGAGAAGGGCCTGCGATCGCTTGAAAAGCAGGTTCCCCACACCCCTGCCGCCTCCCCCCCCCCCCCCACCTCACCTCGCCGTTCTCAGGGTGGATCCTGTTACCTAGCAGCACTTAACGGGGACCATCATTATGTTTATGCCGCCGCTGTTGCCAATCGAGGTGCTCTTGAGAATGTACAAGCCTTGGAACCAACCTTCGATACGTAAAACCCGCCCCATTTTGTCCTGCTGTTTAACTGAACTTACGTGTAGCTAGCCAGCGTTGGCACATTCTGAAGCTGTGCATTTGCGTAGTTGATGATAAATACAGTCGTTTATGTCGTAAACGTGGGTGAGTTTGGCCAGAGTGAACCTGAACAGTGAGTTTTTTTTCCATACTTGTGAGTGTCCTTCAGAATTGTTTTTTCCACTTGAACATTGCCCTGACCAGGATTTCGTGAGGAGTTTAAAAATGTAGAAAAACATGTGAACATAGAGGGCCTCCATTCACCCCGCATAAAAGGACCGTAACTACAGGACTAAGGACCGTAACTACAGGACTAAGGACCATAACTACATGACTAAGGACCATAACTACATGACTAAGGACCATAACTACATGACTAAGGACCGTAACTACATGACTAAGGACCGTAACTACATGACTAGGGACCGTAACTACAGGACTAAGGACCGTAACTACATGACTAAGGACCGTAACTACATGACTAGGGACCGTAACTACATGACTAGGGACCGTAACTACAGGACTAGGGACCGTAACTACATGACTAGGGGCCGTAACTACAGGACTAAGGACCGTAACTACAGGACTAAGGACCGTAACTACAGGACTAGGGACCGTAACTACATGACTAGGGACCGTAACTACATGACTAAGGACCGTAACTACATGACTAGGGACCGTAACTACATGACTAGGGACCGTAACTACATGACTAAGGACCGTAACTACAGGACTAGGGACCGTAACTACATGACTAGGGACCGTAACTACATGACTAAGGACCGTAACTACAGGACTAGGGACCGTAACTACATGACTAAGGACCGTAACTACATGACTAAGGACCCTAACTACATGACTAAGGACCGTAACTACATGACTAGGGACCGTAACTACATGACTAGGGACCGTAACTACATGACTAGGGACCGTAACTACAGGACTAAGGACCGTAACTACAGGACTAAGGACCGTAACTACATGACTAAGGACCGTAACTACAGGACTAAGGACCGTAACTACAGGACTAAGGACCGTAACTACATGACTAAGGACCGTAACTACAGGACTAAGGACCGTAACTACATGACTAAGGACCGTAACTACATGACTAGGGACCGTAACTACATGACTAAGGACCGTAACTACATGACTAGGGACCGTAACTACATGACTAAGGACCGTAACTACAGGACTAAGGACCGTAACTACATGACTAAGGACCGTAACTACATGACTAGGGACCGTAACTACATGACTAAGGACCGTAACTACATGACTAGGGACCGTAACTACAGGACTAGGGACCGTAACTACAGGACTAGGGACCGTAACTACATGACTAAGGACCGTAACTACAGGACTAAGGACCGTAACTACATGACTAAGGACCGTAACTACATGACTAGGGACCGTAACTACAGGACTAAGGACCGTAACTACATGACTAGGGACCGTAACTACATGACTAGGGACCGTAACTACATGACTAGGGACCGTAACTACAGGACTAGGGACCGTAACTACAGGACTAGGGACCGTAACTACATGACTAAGGACCGTAACTACATGACTAGGGACCGTAACAACATGACTAGGGACCGTAACTACATGACTAGGGACCGTAACTACATGACTAAGGACCGTAACTACAGGACTAAGGACCGTAACTACATGACTAAGGACCGTAACTACATGACTAGGGACCGTAACTACATGACTAGGGACCGTAACTACAGGACTAAGGACCGTAACTACAGGACTAGGGACCGTAACTACATGACTAAGGACCGTAACTACATGACTAAGGACCGTAACTACAGGACTAAGGACCGTAACTACAGGACTAAGGACCGTAACTACATGACTAAGGACCGTAACTACATGACTAGGGACTGGAACTACATGACTAGGGACTGGAACTACATGACTAAGGACCGTAACTACATGACTAGGGACTGGAACTACATGACTAAGGACCATAACTACAGGACTAAGGACCGTAACTACATGACTAGGGACCGTAACTACATGACTAAGGACCGTAACTACATGACTAGGGACCGTAACTACAGGACTAGGGACCGTAACTACAGGACTAGGGACCGTAACTACATGACTAAGTCCCTTTGTTGTGGTTGGAGGCAGAGAGAGAGCTGTGCTCAGCGTTACATTAATGAAGAGGAGGAGCCGGCTGGCCCCGTTTTAATAAAGGCCCGGACGTGAGAGCCCTCACGCTCGCGCGGGTGCTTTCCCACGTCCCCCGGTCCCAAAAGGAAGAGGGTAAAACGGTGCGAGCAGCGCGTCGTTGGCGTTATGAGAGCTTTCGCTAAGTCAATCTGACAGAGTCTCACAGGTGCGTTCTCCGTCTCGCTCTCCTCTGTGCTGCTCCGAGTCCAGATTTATGATCCTGACAAAGGAATCCATTAAAAGGCTTTTTTGGATTCCTGGCCTAAACCCCCTGTAATCACTTTCATTATAGCTTCCAGCTACCAGAGAGAGGGGGCCAATCAGTGTGGAACATGTGTTATTGTTTATTAGAGCGGCCAGCGCACGCATTTCTCAGCTATTTTTATAGCGGGGACGGCCGTTAACTCTTTCCGCAGCCGCCAACCGCCAGCGCCGCCGCCCGCCCGGTCCCGCTTTCGTTGGGCGGCGGGGTTTGGTGGCGGGCCGACCGGTGTGGGGGGTGGGGGGGGGGTTCGGGCGGGAGGTTTGGGGGCCGCGCTCGCTCCAGTCCCGTTTCACGCGGCCCTCGTTGGGCTGCGGCCTTCGGTGAAGCGGCAGATACGATTTCACGGGGGCCTTTCAGGGGCGTCCGCGCATTCGCCTGTGAGACGCGAGCGCAGAGGCGTCTGAGGGAAAAGAGCATCACCAGGCTCCGCGGGGCCTTGCTCCTTCCGCTCGCCCGTTAAAGGCGCACACGCCCGCCGTGGAGCCGGAGAGGTTCGGCGGGGGAGCCGCGGTGCCGAACCACGCCCGTCTCATACAGCCATTTCCTGATATCTGGGAAAATGTGATGAAGACACACGCACACCGGCAGCCAATCAAGATTGGCCTTTTCTTGGGCGCGCCAGCTGTCTTTATTATTTGTGGTTGCCTAGCATCCTGTAACAGCGTTTGCTTTTGTTTTGGTTTTTTTTCATTGCAGTATCGTTACACAAACACCTCCATGAACATGGGATGCCCCGACTTTGTCATAGACGACGATGAGCTGGACACGGCAAGCAAGTAAGTGCCTGGCCTTCTCAGCCGAGCCAGCGCCCCTGTTCTATGTTCAACAGAGCTCAGGCTCCTGGTCAGTGTGCATTCGCTGCGTTGAGACATCAGCTCTCAATTCAACTAGTGTTAAAGAAAGTATGCTCTTAAAGGCCTCTGTAGTGTAAAATAAAATAAAAACCCTTAACACGTTGTCTTATACTGTTTTTACGTGTGTTATACAGCATGTATTGAAATATGAAAAATTAAATCACATAGGTTCAGATCATAAACAGTAATACACTGTAGAAATAGTGATGTGTATCAAAGTGTTTAATATTGGCTCATGTCACCTCTTATTAACAGATTCTGCATTTAATCTTATTTTATTTATTGATGACTGTGAAGCATTGGATGCATTATTTAATCTTTCTTGTGTTTTTAGTTGTGAAACAAATCCAGTAAATAGGTTTTGACCATTTGTACAATCTGTCACACTGCTTTAAACAACAGGTATGTTTGCTATATTTGAGTATACCAATGCTGCCCCCTTGTGGACAGTTATACATGCGAGCAGTTCAATGTAGGGTTTTGACTCAAGCAAAGAGCATCGCACAGCAAGTCCTCAGGACTCCAGTGCGCTCGCCGTCACCAGGACGGATCCCGCTCGGAACGCAGAACCGGGTCGGCGGGTTCTCCGGCGGCGTTTGTGCGTGAGAGTAAAGGCGGACGGCGGATGGCGGAGCGGGGCGGGGCTCTACGCGCGGCGGCGCTGACCGCGCTCACTCTCGCCCGCAGGATCTCCTCCGAGGACAGCGGGGACGTCCCGTCCTTCACGGAGGACAGCGACGGGTCGTACGAGCTGGAGGCGGACTCTCAGGCCCCCGGGCAGATGAACCTGCTGGAGGAGATCCTGGACACGCTCAGCACCACCAGCACCGAGCAGGGCAGGCTCTCCACCGCCAAGAGCCTGGACTTCTTCAGGTCCATGGACGAGCTGGACTACAAGACCACGGTAGGCTCATTCCCGTTAGCATAGCGGGTACCTCTTTAGAGCAGGGGCTGCTTGCAGAGAGGTGTGTGTGTGTGTTTAGACCAAGAGCTGCTTGCAGAGAGGTGTGTGTGTTTAGAGCAGGAACTTCTTGTAGAGAGAGGTGTGTGTGTGTGTGTGTGTTTGGAGCTGGAGCTGCTTGCAGAGAGAAGTGTGTGTGTTTAGAGCAGGGGCTGCTTGCAGAGAGAGGTGTGTGTGTTTAGAGCAGGAGCTGCTTGCAGAGAGAGGTGTGTGTGTGTTTAGAGCAGGAGCTGCTTTCAGAGAGAGGTGTGTGTGTGTGTGTGTGTTTAGAGCAGGGGCTGCTTGCAGAGAAGTGTGTGTGTGTTTAGAGCAGGGGCGGCTTGTAGAGAGGTGTGTGTGTGTTCGAACTGTAAGGCAGTGCATTGTGTCAGTCCATCGGGTCTCTGATTCGATGTTGCATCGGTGTAATCTGACACGGCCGATCTAGTCTCTGATTGGTTGGTTTCTGGCTCCTGTGTCTCAGAACAAGCCCACCCCTCCCCGGGGCGGAGACCCGTCGCAGGGGTCAGACGAGCAGATGAGCTGGAACATGGGGCAGGACGACAGCGCCCTCCACGGGAAGCACCTGCCCCCTTCCCCCCGCAGACAGAGCGTCAAGGCGCCCTGCGCCCCCCCGTGCGCGGTCGCCCGCAGCAACGACGTGGCTCCGCCCCCCCGCGACGCCCCCGCCACTCTGGAGCCCCCCGACGGCCCCCAGGCTCAGCCGGCCAGCGCCCTCCGCAGGAGGCCGGTGTCCAAACGGCCTTCCCGTCAGGACCGGCCTCGCCAGCCCTCCATGCTGGTCCCCTGGGAGAAGGAGAGCGCCGGGCCAGGGGGGGAGGCCCCGGGGGGGGAGGCCCAGGGGGAGGTCGAGTCCGTGTACCACCTCAGCTCGGCGCTCCACGCCGGACTCAAGCTGTCTGAGGTCAGCAGCGGGGCCTCAGACAAGTCCTGATCCCAGAGTGAGAGAGAGAGAGAGACCTGCTCGCCGGGCACAGGAAATGAGCTCATTTTATGCACATCTCCGTAATCCTTTTATTATCTCCTTTTCATGTTCTCCAGCCCTAGAGGAATTACTGCTTCCTTTTCGTGGATTTAACTGAGTCCCACATGGTAAACATCGCCGCAGACGTCATAGAATAAGGCCTTCTTATTCCTTATCCTGAAATAGGAACATTTTGAATGTGCCCTTAATTTATATAAAACAATCACCAGTACTTTTCGGGGATAGGAAAGGTTGCACGTCAAAGGGAAATGTTATTGTAATTCACAAAAGCCATCAGTGTGTGCAGTTCTACATGGGTCAGAAGGGATTTCGTTGTTTTTCTTTGCTCATCGTCTAACCGTAAACTGTCGTATTCATTTTTTCATCATCGCATTTCGTGTTAATCTTTAACTGAATTGCACTCGTGGAAAATGAGAACACTTATCACTTTAAAGCGGTACAGATATATCACTGTGTTAAAATGAACAATCAAGAAGTTTTTTTTTTTCTCCAGATCAATGTATTTTATTAGCCTAAAGTATAAAAGAAATAAAAACCTGGCTGTTGAATCTTATACCAAATCTTGAAAGCCCTCACTGTACAGACACGCAATGCGATGCCTTAAACAGAGCTCTGATTCTCTCCACCGCGCAGTGTCAATATGCAGTTCTCAACACGCTTTGATTGGCACTGAAAAAACCTGTAGCGCATTTCCTCAAATGGAGATGTGTACGGTGACGCTGGCTTCCCCGTAGATTTTTGTTTTAGAGATATTTTTGTAGCGCACACAGGAAACGCTCGCTTTATTTTTTACATGGGATCTTCAGAGGTGTTTCTCAGGTTGCACTTCTCTGGCGGCGCTGCAGCACGTTAGGTTAGCGCGCGTACAGGGAGGAGTGGAGACGTGTAAACGCGCACCGGGCGACTCGTCTCAACACGGATCCTCTCCGGCGCACCTTTCCGTTTCCTTTATGACGGGTCTCGCGCTTTTAAAATGGAGGCTAGCGAGTGTAGCTCCCGAAGCGAAGAGCAGCTCGCTTTTATGCAACTTCTTTGTGTCGCCGAGCCGCTGAGGGGTTTATTGTTTAACGCGTCTGTCTGGTAAAAGCGCACCCCAGAGACCGTTTCCCAGGAGCTGTAGTGAACAGCAAAACGCAAGCTGCATCATTTTATGAGGTAACAAAAAAAAGCACTGTGTATTATTCAAGTGCTTGAACTTAATGCATTGAGCAATACAATATATAGGGACAAAAGCTCTGTGTTGACATAAATGGTGTTTTTGAAAATGGAGAATCTCCTATGGAGATCATGCAGCCTACAATAATATTCACTGATTGTGGTTATTGTGGTGCCATGTAGAAACAAAAGATGTTTGCTTGCCTTGTCTGTTTAATTTGGGGTGTAATGCCCAGATTTTTATTGATTTATGTTACAGTACATTTTATACGCCTCTTAAATTGTGCTTTCTGCCTGTACAGTGTTCATTGGTAACAGAGTCATGATCATATTACTATGGTCATTACCATAACTAATACAAACTCTTATCTGTTCTCTTCATATTAATATTGTATTACTATGACTTACACAATAACAAAAGTTTATGTTGCTGTGGTCACTTTAGGTCATTTTAATGTATGCAAAACGTGAATGAATTTTGGATTAGCAGCAGGCTACAAAACCATCTGACAATCTAATTATTTGAAAAAAGGAAAAAATTGT
Source organism: Anguilla anguilla (assembly GCF_013347855.1). Taxonomy (NCBI): domain Eukaryota; kingdom Metazoa; phylum Chordata; class Actinopteri; order Anguilliformes; family Anguillidae; genus Anguilla; species Anguilla anguilla. The sequence goes on along the minus strand of NC_049204.1, from coordinate 28,703,842 downwards.
AGTTTTCTCAACATCAAATCATTGAGTGTACAATTTAAGACAAATTCCATCTCATCAGTGTTCTAACCAGTCGGACTCTGCCATTGATTCTGCCATTGTAGCTACACTAAGCCAAGATGTGTAATAATGTATCTTGAACCTCCTGCATGCATTGAGTGTTCCAATCGTGTATGCATATGCGGGCCAGGAATATTGTATTTTGTGATACAGTACTAATTAGTGTTGGGGAATTGACATTAATGACTTCCATACTATGTTAAACAAACATCATCCATTTTGTTGATGTAACAACTGAAGGGTTCAGGTTGATCGTTTTTAACCATATGCATTATTTATGGAAATCACTTGCTTCTTGTTCCTGCCATTCCAATCCAAGTCAAATGATTAAATATTGCATCAAACCACACTCATTTGAAACCAGGGGAAGTACGGTACTCTTGATTCTGCCATTTCAGCATTTTTAAATTCTAATTTATTTGGATAATATTTAGCATTTTGTATTATTAGAATCTTTTTTGCTACACTAATAATTTGCTATTGCAATCATAAGTTTGTCTAAACTGGTAACTGACTCCATTGCATTGCTGTGTTCAAGTGTTGAGTGTTTGATGCTTGCGTCAAGAAAGGTCTTCACAAAATAGTCTTCTTTTTAGCAAGTACTGTAAAATGTTATTCACAGTCTCTTATTGTGTCTGTGATTTTGAATTCAAGGCTCAAGGTTGTGCCTTGTTTAGCCTAAATGCTTACATTGATCCACAAACAATGGCCAGAAATGACAAAATATAGTTAGTAAAATGCATTAATTCAACGAGAATGCAAATAAAAATCAGTATGTATTCTTTTATGCTTAATAAGAGTAGTGGGTAAATCAGGTTATTAAATGTAAAGCAACCTGTTACTCAACCCTTTCATTGTCATTTATCATTCTGGTACTTGAGAGAGGTACGTAAAAATATCTGTCTCATAAACAATGATAAGTGAATGTTGTTCTTTTTCAATACTTGTTTTATTTTAAAGCAGAACGACACTAGATCAAGCAACTAGGAGTAACGTTACATATATTTTGGTATTCTAAAATACATACTTGTTACTACTGGTACAGTGTCTTTTTCCAGCATCATGGAATTTAATGTTTTATGGTGTTCTTTACTGTAACTCAAGCATTAATCATTCTCAAAATATGCTTGAGCTAGTTAAAAATGTTGTTGGTTAGTAGGGACTGTTTACATGGAAATCCACAACAAATGGCTTTGCCATATATATGAATACAAATGTATTTTTAACTTATTTTTTCTGTTGCAGATAAACCTGAAAGGGTTTTCAATAGTACATTCTCTTCAATATTTCTTTGGCTTCATCCACTAATGAATTTGAATGACTGAAATTAATTTCCACAATTGCCTTGCTTAATTAGGGGATTAAAAAGACGTAATCTTTACATTTTTAAAATAATCCATACATGCATTTGCTTGCATTATTGCTTTTTGAGGGTTCTGTTAATGTATCTACTTACTGAGTGTTTAATAAAGACACAAACAGTTGATGATTTTTAGAATTGTTAAAGTGGCCATGTACTTCTGTACTTGTCAACTCTTTTCTCGGTATATTTTCATGATTTCTGCCTCAGTTGTTAGCAGAATTAACACAGGATCCCTCGAGATCCTCGTTTTAAAGTGACTGCCTCCATTGTTGTAAGCGATGTAATGAAGTCTTGCTTCCTCTGGATATTCCCATGTCTAGTTAAGCACATTAATAAGACAGGTCTGTTCTCGGAGAGCGAGAGAGCATGTGATGTACATAGCAAGTGATAGCCACCGTTTTTAAACATCACATAAGGAAGCTCAACCTTCATTCTCATTTAAACAATGCAATCAAAGAGTGTCAAACGAATCATTTAATAAAAACATGATTTAGCTTTTTACATTTTTTTCTACTGTTAACTGTTATTTTGGGGCTTAATGATGGTACGTCATTCTTTAGTTTTTTATTTTTTAAATTAATGATGAAGTTACTGCTGTGTCTTGAGAATTGTCCTCATTGCAAGTAGGAATGCTGACTCAAAGCCAACTGAGCAAGTACTGTACCATTAGAGTACAATGCAGAGGTACAAATAAATGGAATAAGTAACACTGTGAGTCCTTATGACCTACTGATCAATGTATGCAAAGCGGAGAGTGCCACATTTTATTTTGATATGAAAGAGAAAAAGTAATATGACAATGGTCAGGGCATACCATGCAATTCATTTTATTTTACCATTCATTTTAGAGCAATACTATGGCTGTACATCAATTTAGATTTTAAAAGAAGTCAAATTTTTCACAGATAACACCAGTCTTTTAATTGTATACTGTAACTATCTGAAGTGAAAGTATTCAGCTGGTCTAAATTACCATGTGTGTTTACACTTGCATGTTCTCAATGCAGAAATTGTGTTTAAAAAAAACGGTTCAGTCATTCTAATGTGTTGAGTGAATGGTACAACAATATGAATCTTGGATATTCACACTGTGAACTTAAAATAAATTATGGATGTTTATGTAATTTTGCTTGTGTGAAGTTCTTTCGCAACAGTGAGGATGGCACAGAAATAATTTGTTTAAAGAGGCAGCCTTTTGGCACAGATTTTACAGAAACAATACATTAAAATGAAAGTGAAATATTAACAGTACGCTTGCTATCAAGGTGTATGTACTTGACATCGGGCATGACTTGTGTGTTCCGTGCTCATTTAAGACATCCTGTGGTCCGTAACGTTAATAACATCATCACAGACTGGAAACCGATACAGTGGATGTGAATGTCTCATTTGAACTGAGTGCAGAATGAGATTAACTCTGAGACGGTCACAACGATGACAGATATACATACAGCAGTAGTCAGGTGCCAGCCCTAGTGCTTACCCATTGACTGCATGACCACATTACGAGTATAAACACAACCAACCATTATAGCACCAACCTCTGGAGCAGCTTTGGTTCTACGTTCCACTACAAAAATGTATTCTGGGGGGGGGGGGGGGACACACACTGCTAACTCATGTTATGCTGCACAAACAATTGGTAATTGTTTTTACTTAAGTGTAATTACATATATTTTACATATTTGTTGTAGTTATTTTTATGAATGTACCTGGCTATGAGAACCTTTTCAATTTTGTGTTTTGTACACTTGACATAGAAACTAAAGGGTAGACCGCGTGGATGACATTCCACATAATCATAATGAAACTTAAAACAGTAAAAATCCAAAGTTATCTCACCACAAATGTAAATTCTGCTCTGATCAAATTAAATAACTTAGTTTTCACTGTTTTCATTTCTAAACAGGACTGTAATTGCAAAGAGATGCAGCCATCAACTGATGGGGGGGGGGGGGGGGGGGGGAGCGTGGCGTACTCTTAAGAATCTTTCATACGCAACCCCATCAGAAGTGTCAGTAATCTACTGAACGCTGAAAGATGGCTGTCGGCTGAAAGGGACATTTTTTTGATGTAGTGTCAGACTCATTTTTTTTCTTACAGCTTTTTTTGTTGCTCAGAAAGTACGGTTTAACTTTGGGAAGGGAAGGCACATGCCTCAGAGGAGCTGTTGAGGCGATCAGGCAAAGGTGTTACGGTGGACAGGTTCTTCAGGTCTCTCTCCAGAGCAAATAAAGGCGCCAGTAAAGACTTCCATTATGGACTGACCAGCTCCACTAGCTGCAGTTTTAAAAGCTGGTCAGTGTGCTTAATTACTTTAAGACCAGCCTCCACATGAAAATAGCAAATGTTCCCATCAGAGGGCTGGCAGACTGAGTTGGCTGAATGGTCCTCAGAATACTTTGTTTACAAATGCATTCATTTACAAAATAAATTTAAAAAAATATTGAGAACAATACACAATAGGCAAAGAAGACAATAACAATTTAAACTCGGGCCAAAGCAGTCAAGAAGGACTTCAACTAGTTTACATAAATTAACACACATTAATGATGACACACATAACACATTTGACATTCACATATAATCATAAATTAAAGTGCACACAACACTGATTTTTTTATTCTAAATCAAACATTACCCACTTCATTGGTTGAGGTCCATTGGATATGAAATATTCAAGCTGCATACTGAAGCAGTTGACAGAAACCACTTTTTTCCCCCCTTTAGAGTTGAGCCCTGAAACTAAACCTGCATAACAGTGAGGCTTCTCCAGTCTGATTATTTCCACGAAGAATCACGTTAACGCCTAAGATACTGTACTGCCACCTTATTGGCGGCTACGTAAAGATAACTAGCAATACTTTCAGAAAATACTAACATCGCTTGATCAACGGCCTATTCAATTGGCGGTATGGAAGAGAAAGCGGACAGGTTGATGTTGCTAGTCCCCCTTGTGTCACTCAAACATGGCCTCCTACCTTAGCACGCAGGGCAAACCTGCATTAGTCGGCGTGTGTTTTTTGGGGCTTATATGAGTCTCTCCGTGGGCGGAGGCTGCACCATGTTCCACATCTCCACCCTGGAGCCCTCCTTCTCCTGCCGGCTGGGGCTGTAGGTGCCGTGGGTGGCCCTGCGCCGCACGGCGACGGCCACGGCGGCGGCGGCGGCCAGGGAGAGGGCGAGCAGCAGAGCCACGGACGCCACGGAGATGGACAGCAGGAGGCCGCCTCCCACGCCCTCCGCCCTCAGCTGGAAAAGGGTCCACAAATCGAGCACAGTCAGCACCCGCCCATCAACTGGACCTACAGTATCCACACTATTTAGCTTTTTTAGGTTTGTTTGGGATTTATGGGTTTGGGATAAGCTCTGTTAAGACGGGACAAAGGAATGGATGCTAATGCTATGCCTGAAGCACTGCCGTGTTCTGGAAGCGTGCTACAGCTACGTGTCTGTATTCTGTACGACCAGACCCTCCCTGTTGCGTCTCCCATCAGAAAGCAGGCATTCGCTGGCGTGTCCCGCCCGGCGAGCCTGGCACCGTCAGACCAGGCGCTCCGGGCACGGCAGCCTCCCCAAATCCACCTGGGCGCCGGCGTCCGGCTGCTCGACGCCGCGGGGGTGGAAGGCTCCCTCCGTATGGCGCTTCTCCAGCATTTTGACACACATAAAGGCCAGCACCACCACTATGATTACAGCAGATCCGGCAATACAGGAAGCCAGAATGGCTACTATGCGTGATCCCTTTGGAGCGCTCACTGTCTGCAGGGAATCACACACACATACGGGAGATGGTAAGGTACAGGAAGTCACACACACATATGGGAGATGGTAAGGTACAGGAAGTCACACATACGGGAGATGGTAAGGTACAGGAAGTCGCACACACATATGGGAGATGGTAAGGTACAGGAAGTCACACATACGGGAGATGGAAAGATACAGGAAGTCACACATACGGGAGATGGTAAGGTACAGGAAGTCACACACATATGGGAGATGGTAAGGTACAGGAAGTCACACACACATATGGGAGATGGTAAGGTACAGGAAGTCACACACATATGGCAGATGGTAAGGTACAGGAAGTCACACACACATATGGGAGATGGTAAGATACAGGAAGTCACACACACATACGGGAAATGGTAAGGTACAGGAAGTCACACATATGGGAGATGGTAAGGTACGGGAAGTCACACATACATACAGGAGATGGTAAGGTACAGGAAGTCACACACACATACGGGAGATGGTAAGGTACAGGAAGTCACACATACGGGAGATGGTAAGGTACAGGAAGTCACACACATAAGGGAGATGGTAAGGTACAGGAAGTCACACACATGGGAGATGGTAAGGTACAGGAAGTCACACACACATATGGGAGATGGTAAGGTACAGGAAGTCGCACACACATGGGAGATGGTAAGGTACAGGAAGTCACGAACATACAGGAGATGGTAAGGTACAGGAAGTCACACACATATGGGAGATGGTAAAGTACAGGAAGTCACACATACGGGAGATGGTAAGGTACAGGAAGTCACACACATAAGGGAGATGGTAAGGTACAGGAAGTCACACACATACAGGAGATGGTAAGGTACAGGAAGTCACACACATGGGAGATGGTAAGGTACAGGAAGTCACACACACATATGGGAGATGGTAAGGTACAGGAAGTCGCACACACATGGGAGATGGTAAGGTACAGGAAGTCACAAACATACAGGAGATGGTAAGGTACAGGAAGTCACACACACATATGGGAGATGGTAAAGTACAGGAAGTCACACATACCGGAGATGGTAAGGTACAGGAAGTCGCACACATACGGGAGATGGTATGGTACAGGAAGTCACACACACATACAGGAGATGGTAAGGTACAGGAAGTCACACATACGGGAGATGGTAAGGCACAGGAAGTCACACACATACAGGAGATGGTAAGGTACAGGAAGTCACACATACGGGAGATGGTAAGGCACAGGAAGTCACACACATACGGGAGATGGTAAGGTACAGGAAGTCACACATATGGGAGATGGTAAGGTACAGGAAGTCACACATACGGGAGATGGTAAGGTACAGGAAGTCACACACACATATGGGAGATGGTAAGGTACAGGAAGTCACACACATACGGGAGATGGTAAGGTACAGGAAGTCACACACATATGGCAGATGGTAAGGTACAGGAAGTCACACACACATACGGGAGATGGTAAGGTACAGGGAGTCACACACATATGGGAGATGGTAAGGTACAGGAAGTCACACACATACGGGAGATGGTAAGGCACAGGAAGTCACACACATACGGGAGATGGTAAGGTACAGGAAGTCACACATATGGGAGATGGTAAGGTACAGGAAGTCACACATACGGGAGATGGTAAGGTACAGGAAGTCACACACACATATGGGAGATGGTAAGGTACAGGAAGTCACACACATACGGGAGATGGTAAGGTACAGGAAGTCACACACATATGGCAGATGGTAAGGTACAGGAAGTCACACACACATACGGGAGATGGTAAGGTACAGGGAGTCACACACATATGGGAGATGGTAAGGTACAGGAAGTCACACACATACGGGAGATGGTAAGATACAGGAAGTCACACACATACGGGAGATGGTAAGGTACAGGAAGTCACACACATATGGCAGATGGTAAGGTACAGGAAGTCACACACATACAGGAGATGGTAAGGCACAGGAAGTCACATACATACAGGAGATGGTAAGGTACAGGAAGTCACACACATACAGGAGATGGTTAGGTACAGGAAGTCACACACATATGGCAGATGGTAAGGTACAGGAAGTCACACACACACGGGAGATGGTAAGGTACAGGAGGTCACACACACATATAGGAGATGGTAAGGTGCATATTACTAGAACTAATGCATAAAAATAAACTTAAAGACTCTTCAATGTACATACACACTGCATGAATACTGCTGCCCATATTTGAGCTCATTTAGGAAACTAACTTTCTCCCTGGATTTACAATTACAATATGAATCTAACTTGTGTTGCACATTACTACAGTAAATATAGTGGTTTATCTGGTTTAATTTTCAATAACAAGCAATATAAACCATAACTGGCGATGGTCTAACCTCTGAGATAAAATACATGTTGCCTGTGGAAATAGCAGCCCTGTCCTTTTTATTAAGAACTTACATGTGTATTAGCTGGGGTCGTGGAATTGGAAACCTCAGCTGTTGAGAAATTAACATTTTTGCCATGTAGTTAAATCTGTATACCCAGGATTCTATAATGAGTGAATAATATAAACAGAACTGCATACAGTATTTCACAAAGGATTTGCACATTTAAATCTGAGAAAATGTCACCTTTTCCATAGCATGATTAAAAATAAGATTAAGTATATGAGCACTTACTTGAAATAAATATTGTATTTTTGTATATACCAGGTGTCTATTCTCAAATGTCCATAGCGTACAATAATAACACTGCTACCAACTGCCAATCGTGGAAAAGTAGAGAAAATATGGATGTCAAGTAGCTATATAACAATGTAATTACCTTTCAGAAAAGCAAAGTTGATCTCCAGGAAAAGAATCAAGTAAATAATCCGGCACATCTTTGAGCCGTTTGTTTCCAGCAGTAAAAGAATTTCGGATGAGGACCACACCTGTGCTTCCTAAGTCATGTCAAGCCTAACTTAACATCAGTCCTCAGTGTGTCACTTCATCCAGAAGAATAACTGTCCTGTTTGTCAACCAGTCCGTTTCTCAGAAAGGCTTCAGCTTTCTCAAATGCCACCCTTTTTGCTGAGTTGCATTTTGGGAAAAGTGCACGCCTGATTTTTGCTGGCTAAGCATGTTGCACAGTCCTTAAGATTGCACTCTCTATGTCACAGAACACCTGCGAACCATGTGCACCTGGCAATCCCTGAACCCCAAAATGAATTCTTCATTTCGATACGAAAAATATTCAGTCGCTTAACATTCACTGAAGGCAAGTTTTCAGGAACAATACAGAGTGACTTTGAGTCGTATACTCTCACTTATCCACACTACTCACTGTAATGACCACTCAAACTGGCTGCAGTCTCAGGTATTTGGTGCGAATGTCTGTTCTCTTGTATAACCCACTATGTCTACATAGGACTGAATTATGAACATACGCTAATACATTCATAGCGCTATGAAGCCTTTTGTATGTTTTCTGTGCGTACTCTCAGGGAAAGCAGACATAACCGTGGCACATTCACGCAGTGGGATCGTGCTGCTTGCTGCAGCTCATAAAGGAGCCTGCCTTTAAAGGGCATGTCACGTGACTAAAGGGGAATTAGTAGCTCCTAATGTGATTAGCATCCTCTCTCCAGCAGCACTCTGGGCTACTAAACACAGTCTGCAATGACAATGGCCCCGTCCCCCCACGATACAAAACAGTACTACTCTAAAAAAACTCATTGGTCTTGTTGAGGCTGGACATACATAGTATACGGAGACTCAATAATTAAAAAAAAATCGGCAATTAAATATGTTTTAAATGTAAAAAGTTTAATAAAGATATGCAAGTTTACAGCAATCATTTCACCTCACTGCAGGTTAACGTTAATTGCTATGGAGTGTGCTCGCACCATTCAAACTGTATGTAGCTGGATGTTTAAGGTCTGATCTCAGCTGTTTCTGAGGTCCCAGAGTGGCCGAAAAGGCTTTGAGGGGAAGTAGGTCATGATTCCAGGTCACGGTTCTTTGGCCTGACGCAATCACACTATCTTAGGAACACCAGAAACAAATGAGCACAGCGGAATATTTACGAGACTTACTGTACTGTATGCAAACCGCCTTGCTCAGGTTTGTAACGGAACTGTTCCAGCTGGAATTCAAACCAGCAGGTCTAGAGCACGCCCTCCAGGTAATTACTCTCAGAAGCGTACGCAGTGCATTTTACTGCAGTGAAAATAACACTCTTTTGAGGTCACCTAGGGGAACTCATTTCTCATTTGAAACTGTTTATATGAACAGTTGCAAGCCTCAGTGGAATATCGTGCTGTTTTAAGGTAGGGCACGGTCAAACAGCTGATTTGACAGTGTGAAGGCCGGTTTTACCAGTGGCATGTTCTCTAAAATGCCATTACTGAGGGCTTCTTACTCAAGTGAGATGTCCTTCAAAACTGCAGCAGCAGATTAACTGACAGAGCCTAAACTGCAACCGAGGCAGTAAACAGTTGTTGGACGGATGAATATCATAAAGTATGACTGCTTCAAATGCAGTAAAAACCCAAAATACTAAAGGACATTTTCAAAAGATGAGTGAAAAGAAGAGTAAAAATGACAGATCAAGGACAAAAAGAATGAAATAATAGTTTATTTGATGACAAACACAACATAGTGTAAAGACAAGATGCCACACAAGACATGAGAGGAGAGACAGTCCTGTCAGGATTACAGTCACACATAAATAGTAAGTAGTAAACAGACAGAGTCGATGTAGATGTGTGTGGAGACACTATATGACAAATGGAAGAATGGGATGAAATTTCACCTCTTTCATACATTCAAAATAATTAGTAAAAAGCTGAAATTTGTTAGAATAGCATACCAAATCTAACAGTTCAGTTTTTTTGTGAAATAATTGTGGGAATAATTCCGTTTTTTTGAGAAATCACTGTCCCATCCACATTAATGTTTGCATACTTTACTATTGCCTTCTTTAAAATAAGGATTTATGCCAAGAATGTGGACTGTACAAATGATACATTGCATAGTCTTCGCTGAAATGTGGATATGTGGGTTCCCCCTTGTTTTTATCATAAATGGCCCAATTTGACAGTTCAAATTCATTCAGAAAAGCTCATACATATTTCTTGTATGAGGGTCTCTCCTAAGTTACATAATAACATTCCCAATCATATTACTTAATTCACAGGCTCAACAGATATACCTGCAAGTATGATTTCTGAAGTATTATGTAGCTTGTCTTGTCTTGTAGCTTAATGTGGATTTCTGTACACATGATCCTTACACTATAATAATCACAATGATCCTTTCATCCTGGCAGTGTAAATTCATGTGATGCTTATGGTCTTACAGTAATGAAATAATACGACTTTCCAAATTATTACAGGTAATTTGAATCATTGACTATAAATTTCACCTTCATTTGCAGTTAGGATATAACTACTCTTCAAATGGGCAATTTATATTTAGAATAAATGTTGTTCTGAAAACAAGCACAGTTCACATTTTATTTGACCCCCTCCCCCCATTTCATTACTACAAAATAATTTAGGACATGCAACTAATCTGAACACACATGCAATACGCCACTGAATGATTTTGCATGCTACATAACAAAACTATGACAAGTGAATTTAAAATGTTGAAAATGTCCTTTTAATGAATTTTAACATGTTCGTCAAGCAATTTTCTTCTAATTGCATTTTATTTGAGGGTCTAGTCAAGAATTATTAACACCTGAATTCCTTACACAATATAGTCAATCATGCAGGCATAAGGCACAGGGATCCTCCCTCCATGCTAAGCCCAAAGTAGGCAGTGCCCACTAACTAACTGATGGGACACATGCATTCCATGATATACTGTAGCAGCATCTATTTAAGGGTATGCTTTTATTACTTTACATGGTACCAAATGTACGTTACTTTACACAGTACAAAATTTAGTGCTGGGCCAACAATGGAGTGTCAAATCTACCTGCTCCCTGATGTTAAGACACATTCTTATGTTCTATAGCGCCATTTTAATGTAGCTACAATTTAAATGACTGATGACAGAGGTTTACGTCTATGAACTGCACTGTTTGGCAGAATTCAGCGTCCGGTGCGTGACCATGTTCGTCGACTCCGTTTACACAGATATCTGATTCTGCCGACAAGTCGGATTTCTCTAAATCGGATATAAGCGGCCATCGCTTTACACTTAATCTTTAATGAATTGCTCATCTGATTAAAAGCGTGTAGGCAGAGATTTCATTTCTCCTAATGTTCCATCCGACCTGATGACTAGCTCTACACCAGCATCCCTCGTGAATCCCACGCGCTCATTATGGGATGTCATTTGTCAGCGCAGTGTCGGTGACGGAAGACTCAGACGAATACAGGGCCATTTCATTCGCGTCTGAAACCGGTCGAATCCGACCCAGACTACCTCCGGACGTGATCTACACGAAACCTGAGAAATTGGGGCGGGTGTCATAAGGAAGCGTGAGCAAGGCCGCTGCGAGCAGGCGTGCTGCCCTGGCCCCGCCCCCTCACTCCCCGGCCCCGTCCCCTCACTCCCCGGCCCCGCCCCCTCACTCCCCGGCCCCGTCCCCTCACTCCTTGGCCCCGCCCCCTCACTCCCCGGCCCCGCCCCCTCACTCCTCGGCCCCGCCCCAGTCCACCTCGGGGTCGTCGTCCAGGCGCAGGATCAGGTAGGACAGCAGCTGGAAGAGGTTCTGCCACAGCAGCATGGACACGTAAAAGTAAATGTCGCTTACGTCCACCTGGCACACCTCCCCGGCGAAGCTCATTTCGCAGACGCACTGGAAGCGGTCCACCAGGTTGCGGCAGTAGCCCCCGTTCAGGCAGGGGCTGGACCGGCACTCGTCCAGCTCCAGCTCGCACCTGCAAAGGAGCACCGGGGCGGAGGGTGAGCCCGGCTCGAAGGTCGCACACGGAAATGCGTGACGGACGCGCGGGTTACACGTGCGCGTCTGTCTGAAATGTCAGACAGGCGCCGAGCAGAGCGCTGGAGTGAATAAGAGGGATGGGTCTGCGCCAGGGAGTGAAACCAGAGTGCAAATTCACCCTTCTTATTCACAGTAACAAAGGCTCACGTTCATTCTGAACATTAAACATTAACAACGGAGCAACAACTGTGCCTAAGGAAAAGCCTGCTCTGTATCTTTCCTCTCTATGTTTCAGGCTATCCCAGCTGATTATTTGCAGTCATTCGTTATTTTCAGACAGAAAGACAGCGTATGAAAGGGCGGGTGGGGTGTGGAAGGATGCAGCGTATGAAAGGGCGGGTGAGGTGTGGAAGGATGCAGCGTATAAAAGGGCGGGTGGGGTGTGGAAGGATGCAGCGTATAAAAGGGCGGGTGGGGTGTGGAAGGATGCAGAGTATGAAAGGGCGGGTGGGGTGTGGAAGGATGCAGCGTATGAAAGGGCGGGTGGGGTGTGGAAGGATGCAGCGTATGAAAGGGCGGGTGGGGTGTGGAAGGATGCAGCGTATAAAAGGGCGGGTGGGGTGTGGAAGGATGCAGCGTATGAAAGGGCGGGTGGGGTGTGGAAGGATGCAGAGTATGAAAGGGCGGGTGGGGTGTGGAAGGATGCAGCGTATGAAAGGGCGGGTGGGGTGTGGAAGGATGCAGCGTATGAAAGGGCGGGTGGGGTGTGGAAGGATGCAGCGTATAAAAGGGCGGGTGGGGTGTGGAAGGATGCAGCGTATGAAAGGGCGGGTGGGGTGTGGAAGGATGCAGCGTATGAAAGGGCGGGTGGGGTGTGGAAGGATGCAGCGTATGAAAGGGCGGGTGGGGTGTGGAAGGATGCAGCGTATGAAAGGGCGGGTGGGGTGTGGAAGGATGCAGCGTATGAAAGGGCGGGTGGGGTGTGGAAGGATGCAGCGTATGAAAGGGCGGGTGGGGTGTGGAAGGATGCAGCGTATGAAAGGGCGGGTGGGGTGTGGAAGGATGCAGCGTATGAAAGGGCGGGTGGGGTGTGGAAGGATGCAGCGTATGAAAGGGCGGGTGGGGTGTGGAAGGATGCAGCGTATGAAAGGGCGGGTGGGGTGTGGAAGGATGCAGCGCATGAAAGGGCGGGTGGGGTGTGGAAGGATGCAGCGTATGAAAGGGCGGGTGGGGTGTGGAAGGATGCAGAGTATGAAAGGGTGGGTGGGGTGTGGTAGGATGCAGCGTATGAAACAGCGGGTGGGGTGTGGTAGGATGCAGCGTATGAAAGGGCGGGTGGGGTGTGGAAGGACGCAGCGTATGAAAGGGCAGGTGGGGTGTGGAAGGATGCAGCGTATGAAAGGGCAGGTGGGGTGTGGAAGGATGCAGCGTATGAAAGGGCGGGTGGGGTGTGGAAGGATGCAGCGTATGAAAGGGCGGGTGGGGTGCGGAAGGATGCAGCGTATGAAAGGGCGGGTGGGGTGTGGAAGGATGCAGCGTATGAAAGGGCGGGTGGGGTGTGGAAGGATGCAGCGTATGAAAGGGCGGGTGGGGTGTGGAAGGATGCAGAGTATGAAAGGGCGGGTGGGGTGTGGAAGGATGCAGAGTATGAAAGGGCGGGTGGGGTGTGGAAGGATGCAGCGTATGAAAGGGCGGGTGGGGTGTGGAAGGATGCAGCGTATGAAAGGGCGGGTGGGGTGTGGAAGGATGCAGCGTATGAAAGGGCGGGTGGGGTGTGGAAGGATGCAGCGTATGAAAGGGCGGGTGGGGTGTGGAAGGATGCAGCGTATGAAACAGCGGGTGGGGTGTGGAAGGATGCAGAGTATGAAAGGGCGGGTGGGGTGTGGAAGGATGCAGCGTATGAAAGGGCGGGTGGGGTGTGGAAGGATGCAGCGTATGAAAGGGCGGGTGGGGTGTGGAAGGATGCAGCGTATGAAAGGGCGGGTGGGGTGTGGAAGGATGCAGCGTATGAAAGGGCGGGTGGGGTGTGGAAGGATGCAGCGTATGAAAGGGCGGGTGGGGTGTGGAAGGATGCAGCGTATGAAAGGGCGGGTGGGGTGTGGAAGGATGCAGCGTATAAAAGGGCGGGTGGGGTGTGGAAGGATGCAGCGTATGAAAGGGCGGGTGGGGTGTGGAAGGATGCAGCGTATGAAAGGGCGGGTGGGGTGTGGAAGGATGCAGCGTATGAAAGGGCGGGTGGGGTGTGGAAGGATGCAGCGTATGAAAGGGCGGGTGGGGTGTGGAAGGATGCAGCGTATGAAAGGGCGGGTGGGGTGTGGAAGGATGCAGCGTATGAAAGGGCGGGTGGGGTGTGGAAGGATGCAGCGTATGAAAGGGCGGGTGGGGTGTGGAAGGATGCAGCGTATGAAAGGGCGGGTGGGGTGTGGAAGGATGCAGCGTATGAAAGGGCGGGTGGGGTGTGGAAGGATGCAGCGTATGAAAGGGCGGGTGGGGTGTGGAAGGATGCAGCGTATGAAAGGGCGGGTGGGGTGTGGAAGGATGCAGCGCATGAAAGGGCGGGTGGGGTGTGGAAGGATGCAGCGTATGAAAGGGCGGGTGGGGTGTGGAAGGATGCAGAGTATGAAAGGGTGGGTGGGGTGTGGTAGGATGCAGCGTATGAAACAGCGGGTGGGGTGTGGTAGGATGCAGCGTATGAAAGGGCGGGTGGGGTGTGGAAGGACGCAGCGTATGAAAGGGCAGGTGGGGTGTGGAAGGATGCAGCGTATGAAAGGGCAGGTGGGGTGTGGAAGGATGCAGCGTATGAAAGGGCGGGTGGGGTGTGGAAGGATGCAGCGTATGAAAGGGCGGGTGGGGTGCGGAAGGATGCAGCGTATGAAAGGGCGGGTGGGGTGTGGAAGGATGCAGCGTATGAAAGGGCGGGTGGGGTGTGGAAGGATGCAGCGTATGAAAGGGCGGGTGGGGTGTGGAAGGATGCAGCGTATGAAAGGGCGGGTGGGGTGTGGAAGGATGCAGAGTATGAAAGGGCGGGTGGGGTGTGGAAGGATGCAGCGTATGAAAGGGCGGGTGGGGTGTGGAAGGATGCAGAGTATGAAAGGGCGGGTGGGGTGTGGAAGGATGCAGAGTATGAAAGGGCGGGTGGGGTGTGGAAGGATGCAGCGTATGAAAGGGCGGGTGGGGTGTGGAAGGATGCAGCGTATGAAAGGGCGGGTGGGGTGTGGAAGGATGCAGCGTATGAAAGGGCGGGTGGGGTGTGGAAGGATGCAGCGTATGAAACGGCGGGTGGGGTGTGGAAGGATGCAGCGTATGAAACAGCGGGTGGGGTGTGGAAGGATGCAGAGTATGAAAGGGCGGGTGGGGTGTGGAAGGATGCAGCGTATGAAAGGGCGGGTGGGGTGTGGAAGGATGCAGCGTATGAAAGGGCGGGTGGGGTGTGGAAGGATGCAGCGTATGAAAGGGCGGGTGGGGTGTGGAAGGATGCAGCGTATGAAAGGGCGGGTGGGGTGTGGAAGGATGCAGCGTATGAAAGGGCGGGTGGGGTGTGGAAGGATGCAGCGTATGAAAGGGCGGGTGGGGTGTGGAAGGACGCAGCGTATGAAAGGGCGGGTGAGGTGTGGAAGGATGCAGCGTATGAAAGGGCGGGTGGGGTGTGGAAGGATGCAGCGTATGAAAGGGCGGGTGGGGTGCGGAAGGATGCAGCGTATGAAAGGGCGGGTGGGGTGTGGAAGGATGCAGCGTATGAAAGGGCGGGTGGGGTGTGGAAGGATGCAGAGTATGAAAGGGCGGGTGGGGTGTGGAAGGATGCAGCGTATGAAAGGGCGGGTGGGGTGTGGAAGGATGCAGCGTATGAAAGGGCGGGTGGGGTGTGGAAGGATGCAGCGTATGAAAGGGCGGGTGGGGTGTGGAAGGATGCAGCGTATGAAAGGGCGGATGGGGTGTGGAAGGATGCAGCGTATGAAAGGGCGGGTGGGGTGTGGAAGGATGCAGCGTATGAAAGGGCGGGTGGGGTGTGGAAGGATGCAGCGTATGAAAGGGCGGGTGGGGTGCGTTCTCACCGGTGCCCGGTGAACCCCGACATGCAGTCGCACATCAGGCTGGTCTCGCTGCAGTTGCCCCCGTTGAAGCAGGTGTAGTTCTTCTGCTCGTCGCCGCAGATGGACACCGGGAGCTTGGGGCGTCTGGGAAAGCGGAGGGAAACGGGGTCAGGCGCCGGCCTGGCTGGACCGGCACGTGAGCAGCTGCTGACGCCGCCGCCGCCGCCCACAGTGGCTCACGCGCCCGTCGGGTTAATCTGATTGGCTTTCAGAAAGCGTTACTGCTGACGAGGAGGACGATAAGACAACGTCGTGTCAGCTACGCTAAGCGAAGGCGCAGCGTATGTGCAAACGCTTCGCGGCCACGCTGCACGTGCGGAGCTTCCACTTTCTATTTTAGGACTTTAATTCAAGCGAGGGGGAGAGGAAAATCCCACCTGTGCCCACTCAAAACTAGCCGCCGTACCGGCTTTTACATTCTGTGATGTATTCGTCATCATGCGATTTCCATTTCTCCATCTGTTCTCCTCACCGAAGGTTTTAAAAGTCTGTTAATAAGAGGAGTGTGCAAAATGCACGCCATACTACTTAATCTGTGGACGTGACAATCCAAAGGAATTTACTCAATAAGATACTGCAGAAAAATGAAATAAAATACAACACTTAGTGAACACACCTGAGACGAAAAAAAATATTTTTTCATAAAAAACGCCAAGAATGGAACACAAGACTTACACGTGTTTGATGATGTACCAGGGAACTTCCTCGACCTCTACGCTGAAGGGGGGAGAAAACACAGAAGCGAAATAAAACAAAAATGCTGTTTTGACGCGAGTGAAAGAAGCGTGCGCACAGCGCTCTACCTACAGGACGTGCATCTCTGCCTTCAGCGCAGTCAGGCTCCTTCAAAGGCTCTCCTCGCTGCGCGCGATGCAGCTACAGAGAGCAACGTGTTTGCTCGACAAACGGATGCAGCCGCTCCCCAGACAGAGCTTCCAGGCACGCTGCAGATCCAAGCCCAGAGAACAGCAGCGGCATCGCGGCAGAGGAGCCGACACTCAGCCCTCGCTACAAAGCGCTAGCCGCTTAGCTCAAGCATTTTACACATTTTAACAGACGTCCTTAGCTCGTCTTTTCCATTTTCAAACAGTTGAATGACACCGATAAAAGAAATCATCATAAAGTACAACATTTACATGATCTCCGTGTATAGATATGTGCATACTAAATCAGTTGCAAGACAATTTTGTTTCCTTTTTGGGAAGCTGCTATTGTCCCTTTCATTTTGTTGATAAGATCTGACTGTATGATAGGTGAAGACAGCAGCTTGAATATATGAAAAAAGACAAAAGTGCACTGCTGTGATTTGGGACTACTGCCACTAATCACAACTTGTCCAACATCTTTTTGGGGGTTTTTTCTTCATGAGAAATGAATTGGAAATGAACCGATGTTCAGCCTGTTTGTCATTTCAATCTAATATCCAACTGAGCAAAAGCCTGAATCTAGATGTCCAGAAGGGTGGAAATCTAGGCTGAGAGGCATTTTGACATGAACAAATTAGGTTGGCCCCACTACAGCGCAGGTTTTACCCGGATATGGCCTTGCTATGTTCTAGCTGGGTTAAAGACTTTCACTTTCCTATCAAATGTAGCTGGGTTTTCACCCGGTTGCCTTTCACGACGTTTCTCCAACTTTTCATCGACTTTTCACCACAAAACTGTTCCCTGGGTCCGAGCCCCAAGAGACCTCCTGAACCTGCAGCCCACCACACCATCCAAGTCCTGAACCCAACATCGTCCGCCGCTATCTAGCTACCGCCTTAGATGCTTTAGACTAGATTACATGCTTTGGACTGATTTGAAAATTGACTGGCTGACTGCTGCTCACTATGAACTCATACTCTGAGCTGGCCATGGGGAGAATAGGCTCCCCCTGTTGAGTTCCTCTCAAATTTTCTTCCTATTTGTATCAACAAGGGAGTTTCTCCTTGCCTCTGTCACCGTAGGTTTGCATTTATGGGGGATTTAAGGCAGGGTCTTTAGTGAAACGCACTACGCAAATGTGACTGATGTGTGTTTAGCGTGTTTATGGGTGTGTCTCCAGTGGGGCCTGGTGCAGCACTAATGGAGCAGGCTGAAATGGCGGCGGGGGCGGGCGGCCTCACGTGCAGAGAGGCCCGGT
This sequence comes from Anguilla anguilla, assembly GCF_013347855.1. Lineage (NCBI taxonomy): Eukaryota > Metazoa > Chordata > Actinopteri > Anguilliformes > Anguillidae > Anguilla > Anguilla anguilla. The sequence continues at coordinate 28,685,579 of NC_049204.1, read as the reverse complement.
GTAGTTCTCCGGGCAGAGGCAGGAGTAGCGGCCGGCGGCGGGGAGGCAGGTGCCGCCGTTGGCGCACCCGTGGCCCCGGCACGCGTCCAGCTGGTCCTGGCAGGCGGCGCCGCCGTAGCCCGGCTCGCAGACGCACCGGTGTGCCGCCGCGCCGAGGAGGCTGCAGTTGCCGTGGACGCAGGGGCCGGAGGCGCAGGCGTCGGCGGCCTCGCAGCGGGGCCCCGCCCAGCCCGGGGGGCAGGCGCAGCTGAAGGAGGAGGGGCCGGGCAGGTCGCGGCAGACGCCCCCGTTCCGGCAGGGCTCGGGCGAGCAGGCGGAGGGGTCCCAGCAGCCGGTCTCCGCCGCTCCGGGGGACGTCCTGACGAAGCGCTCCTCCTGAGGCCTGGGGAGGCTCGCCTCCGACTCGCCGTGGTACGGCAGCGCCAGCCCGCCCACCGCCACCGTGCTCAGGCACCCCGCCAGGCCCCCCGCCGCCCCGGGGCCCCGCCCTCCCAGCAGGACGACCGCGCCCTCCTTCAGGAAGTCCAGGTTCCCGGCGGCGGCGGCGGCGGCGGACGCGGCCGGCTCCTCCTCCTCGTCCACGCGCAGGGTCCACCCGGAGGCCTGGGACCGCGGGGACGTCATGGAGAGCCCGGCGGAGTGCCAGCGCCCGTCGCTGACGGGCCCGCGGCTCCTCAGGCTCAGCGGGAGCGAGGCGTCGCCGCTCAGCAGCTCCAGGAGCAGGTGGGAGTCTCGCACGGACACCGTGACGAACTCCCGCCCCTTTTCGGCGTGGAGTATGACGCCGTTGGCTTTCCTGGTCCGGACGCTGAAGGAGATGGTGGTAAGATTCCTCAAGATCCCCCCGTTGCTTCTGTAGGACAGCACTCTGCCGTCGTCATAAAATGTTGCATTGGAAATACCTACGTACAGAAAGCAAAAACATTTAGACTTATTAGGGCACTGTGGACTGCCTTAACAAGAAAGTTACTGATGTGTTTACTAGACAGGTGAAGACAGCAATATATTGTTTTTTTCACTGAATAAGACCTAATAATCGGGTTTAATATGTGTAGTGTGATGGAACTGGGCTTGTAACCTAAAGGTCACAGGTTCGATTCCCAGGTAGGACCCTTGAGCAAGGCACTTAACCTGCATTGCTTCAGTATATATCCAGCTGTATAAATGGATGCAGTGTAAATGCTATGTAAAAAGTATCGCTCTGGATAAGAGTGTCTGCTAAATGCCTGTAATGTAATGTACTAGATCTAATGCATTCACGGGGATGCAAGGGAGACGTGACTTTGTGGAGAACTCCGCTCAGTGATGAGTGATCTTCTTCAGGCCCAGCGTAGCCGCGGGAGACGGTGGGCGGGCACTCACACTCGAAGCCCCGGGGGAGGGGCTGACAGGCCGCGGCCGGCGGGCAGGGCCTCAGCTCGCACCACTGCACCTCCTCGCAGCGCCGCCCCGCTGTGTTGGGGGGGCAGGTGCAGGTGAAGTCGTCCCAAATGGAGTAGCACGTCCCCCCGTTGAGGCAAGGGTTTTTCTGAACGAGATGGGGAGAGCTCCCTTTAGCTTCCTGAGAGGCTACCTGTTATATGCTCCATCCCACAGGCTTTAAATTAGCACTGTCCACACACCGCACAAACATTTCACAGGAAAGGAAGGAGTGTTTTGCACCTTTAAATGCTTCACATTTTAAAATATGACTAATTATATGGTCAAAGCACAAGTATACCTACCGGCAAAAGGCAGTAGCCTAACGTATAGGCATCATACAGACAATCCTTTGGTTGCATCCAGTGTTGAGGCATAGATTTAACATTAATGTTAAGCATTGAAGTTAATAAGCGTGGCTCAGAATGACGTCTCCTGCATTTCTGATGGTTGTATTGGCCATGGCTTTATGAAAAGAGCGGCTCGATACTGTCCCTCACGGGCCAGAACGCAGAACTAAAGACTCCTGAGGAGGAGATGCCCATGCAGTAAATGCAAATGGGCGCCATATATCAGCAAAATAGGCTTATTACAATGAAGATGGGAGAAAACTGCACTATTATGGGAAAGTGCTTTTCTTTCTTCTTTTTTTATACCAGATATAAAGACAATTGTTGCTTACAACTGTATAACAACCAAGACTACTGTTACCAGTCTTGCGGATAATGACAACTAGAAAATCCCATTTCTGTATTCTTGTAAAAATCGTAATAATAATAATTCCTGAGGGAAACTCACGCTGCAGTAGTCGTCTCCAGCACAGCCTCTCGCCACGCCGACCAGGCGCTGCAGGGAGTAGCCGTCCACCGGGGTGCCGATGGGATAGAACTGCATGCGCCTGGAGTTGAGCCGCAGGTCCTGTACGCACCCCCCGAAATGGCCTCCGAAGGGCGCCGTGGCCCGCCGGTCCGCCAGCCCCCCGACGTGGACCAGGTCCCCGGGCCGCACCCGCAGGCCCCCGACGGGGGCCGTTCCCCGGGCGCGGCCGGGCTGCTCCAGGCTGGCCTGGCCCCGCTCCAGCCGCACGCTCACCAGGTGGAAGCTCCCGTCGCTCACGGGCTGCTCTCCCCAAAGGCCCGCCTCCTGGTGGCCGGCCTGCACCCGCACCCTCCCGTCCTCCAGCCACGCCCGCAGGTACGGGCCGCTGCCGTTGGAGAGCGCCCACAGCAGCCCGGCGCGCTTCCTGGTGCGGACGAACGCCGACACCGCCACGCTCTCCCCGGGGTCGTCGTCTACTCTGAAAACGGCGTAGCTCGGCGAGTCCCCCTGTCCGAACCGGCCCGTGATGTATTCTGAAGAGGGAACGAGAATCAAGTTTATCAGCCTGTTCAGTATTCCCAATACACACAACACTACTCTGCTACTCACTGCGTTTTCTGAATACATGATTTAATATATATATACATATATAGAAAAGCATTGTTCCTGAAAAAAAAGTTTTTTGTTCAAAATCTGTCAGTGATTGTGCTAGCCCATGCTGCATCTTTGGAACGCAAGACATTTCAAAATTTGCTTGCGTTCTGAAAGAATAAAAATCTTTTATTAACTCACAATAATGAACACTACAAACGTATTTTCAGAATTTATCGTGAAGTAAAATCTGAGAAACGGTGGCAGGTGCAGGCAGTGTGCGCTGGTGTGGACGTGGTTCTGAGGCGGTGGGTTCTGCGCAGGCCCGCAGGCCGGCCTTACCCTCCGAGCAGTTGGGCCCCTCGTGCGGCCGGCGGCACTCACAGCGGTAGCTCTGCCACAGGTTGACGCACCGGCCCCTGTTCTGGCACGGCGCGTCCGCGCACCTGTCTCTGTGGCTGCACCCGGGGGTCACGTTGACGGCCGACCCCGGCGGCCAGTTCTCGGGGACCACCAGGCGGGAGTCCACCCGAACGTCCCGCAGGCACCCGACGAAGTGGCCCGGGTCCTCGTCCCCCTCCGGGGCCCCTCCGAACACGGTCCTGCGGAAGGCGGGCTCCGGGTTCTCCGGGTTCTCCGGGTTCTCTGGGTTCCCCACGCGGAGGGCCTCCTCGCAGAGCTCCGCGCACCGCGCGTCCAGGAGCCTGAGCCGCAGCAGCCCGTCGCCGAGCGCCGCCGACGCCGAGTGCCACTCGCCGTCGCTCACGTTGTGCGGCAGCTCCAGGGCCAGCGTCGGGCCGCCGCCGCCCCGCCGCAGGGTGAGGCGCAGCCGCCCGCCCGCCAGCTCCAGCCCCAGGAGCGCCTCGGCGCCGCCCCTCCGGAACATTCTGCCGTTTTCCAGCGCGGTCCGGAAGCTGAGCGCCACGCTCAGGGGCGCGTCCCGGTCCGCGGGCGGGGCGCGCAGCTCCAGGCGGCCGCTGGTCTGGAAGGAGAAGGCGGTGGCCGTCTCGCACCGGGGGCCGGCGAAGCCGCCGGGGCAGCCGCAGCTGTAGCCGTGCCGGCCGTCCCTGAGGGAGGGGGAGCAGCTGCCGCCGTTCCGGCAGCCGTGGCCCTCGCAGCCCCGCAGGGCCTCCGTGCAGTTCTCCCCGCCGTACTGGAGCCCGTCCCGGCTCTGCTTCGGGCAGTGGCACGTGTAGCCTCCGCCGCGGTTTTGGCACACGCCTCCGTTCTGACACGGGCTCCAATCGCACTCGTTGACGTCCTCTTCGCACAAGGCACCTAAGCAAGATTGACATTCAGAAACCATTTTGGACACTTCACATTTTGTAAACCAAGAAACTTTATGACAATGTGGACACAGATCACTACAAACACAATTATATTGTGTATGGCACAAGTTCAAATAAACTATTATTATTTATACTTGTGAATTACTGATTTATTCTTTGTATTCCAAATACAGTTGTACAAGATTATAATCACCAGAAGATACAGTAAGTACAAGCAGAACATAACACGAAATATGATACCAGCTGAAATTTCTCACTTATTTCTCATTTTAAATAGAATAACATTACTCAAATAAATATAACAAAGTCACCATATAAATGTTTTATTGAACACTTCTTTAAGGATCATATGTAATTTTATTCCTTTAAATAGCAATTTATTTGGGTGATGGAGACCACATTTTTTATGCGCACATACATTCACATTTCGTGTTTGCTCCTAGAATACCTGAGGGTTGAGTTATTCGCCATTCACAAATTTATGGGGACAATTTCTCCACTGAGGGGACCAAACAATTGGAACCAACCAGAAACAATATTAAATGACACTGACACATAGGCTAAATGCAAGCAGATAACACAACATCTGAGATTAATAACTGGACCTTGCTGCAGGCCGCCTGCTTCTTTATCTATATATATATTTTTTAAACGACTTTGGTACCATTTCTGTATTTCCACAGTTAGCGCAATAACAACAACATTCCACAGTAAGCAAAGTCAGCTAATCATTAAAAAAAAAAAAAAAAAACATTTAGAAGGGCATGACTCCTACACTGTACTAGGGAATGTAGCTGCGCAAACGAAAGTCTGCATAGATTAAGGAAACATAATGTGATAATTATGATTTTGATAACGATGCAAATTAGGGGCACAGACTGGCATGTCATCAAAATTAAGCAGCCAATTTTTGTTATCCTTAAGGGGGCATCAGCTCAATGCTAGAACTTAGATCATGCACTATATACCATGCTAAATGACAAATGACTGCATGCCAGACAGGGAAAATTAAGGAATTTGACATAAATATGACTTAATTACCATGAACATAATTTGGCAACCTCAAACCACAAACAATGACCCTAAGTATTTGTATCAAATGCACCAACTGGACAGTCCACGCAGAAGGCCTGAATACAAAGGAAATGTGCTTATCTAGTGGGTGTCATGGTTTTACATAGTAACATAACATGGACAGAATTTGCACAACAGTTTATGTTTCATGCCCCAGAGAATCTCTGTGCGTAGGGACAGTTTGATTCGGTTTTTTTACAATTACCATTTTACTTCACATCAGTATATCTCACACAAGAGACTTAAAGAGTATCGCGCTTTCTGGTCATTTTCGTATGGTCACGCGGCCATTCAAATTCTCATAGAAGTGATCGAAACGCATATTTGTGCGCGCTTCCACAACATCAGAATAGAGCATTTATCAGGCTCCCCCAGCACATCCAGTGCTTGCTACGCCTCTGACAATAAGCTGAATTCCCAGCTGGATGAACAAGCAATGAATGTCGATTGTGTGCTCATATCTTGATATGAGGCAGTGCGTCCTTGTGTGCGTACAGAGAGATGAGAAGCTTGTTGTATAATTGGCAAATGATTAAGGACAACCTGGGATCGCGGTAGGGTCCTGTGGCAGGTGTTCAGGGATTACTCTGTAGCCGTTTCCCTCAGGCTCGCCAGCAAGCATGTTATGACAAATGAACTCTAACTCACTCTTTACATGTCACTCTTTACATATACTCTAGTTCATCCTAATGAGGCAATAACATGAGGTTTGACCCTTGCGTCCAAATGATTAATCTACATATAGAAAAAGAGAAGGCCAGAGCCAGAAGTAGTACCTCCCCAAACTACAAGCGACTTCAGTGATAGCCCATTTCATGCCGACCCAAAAATAACTAATATCATCTTTTTACCATTTAGACTATGTGCCTGTTCATTGTAACTTCAAAAAGGATGAAAACTGAGACGCAGAAGCATACTGTTGTCTACAGTGTACAAGATCGTACAACTTAAAATCACGAAATCTTAAGATGCCGCACGCAAGTAAAGCAATTCCAAGAATTCCTTATTCACCCCTTTCTTTCTTCCTCAGAAAACTCTCCGCGGTGCGCGTAAGCCCTTCAGATCGACATCTTACACAAGAGCTAAAACTATGGAGGGATCAACATTACCTATGCCGAGCAAAAGGAGGCTCCAGCCCCAAGCGGCCGATCTCACCATCGCTGCTGCGGGTCAGCAACCGCACGACCTCTCAGAAACGCTGCGGTTTGGAGAGTGGCTTTCGGCTGTTAAGGCCACCCCCGGGGACAGCCCTCTCGGCTCTCAGTTCTCCGCATGTCAAACTGACCGCCTCGGCCCTTGGGTCTTCCCGAGCCTGATCCGAAGGATTAGCTTAATGCCATTTAAACATCTTACAGGACGCCAGGGTTGATTTTTAGAAACAAATTTTGAACGTGCTCCGCACATCTTACCAGGCGGGCCCAAAAGAAGGACGTGGTTTTATATCGGTAAAACGGTCTTACAGCGGTAATAGGGCGGTACTACCCAGGGGTTTCTTAATTCAACGATCTACTTGTTACTGATTCAAATGCTTTGATAGCCAACCCACTGATACATGCGCGGAAGAGGCTACACACGTCAGGGACGGCCCGTAGGTCTGTGTGCTCACGGGTTACCTGTGAATCCAGGCCGACATCCGCACACAAAGCCAGCCGCACGCCGGGGGTCTAAGAGCTCTGGGAGCAGGGGCTCGGCCCCACACAGCGCTTTCCGGGACAGCTCAAAGCACCTTCCTCCGGAGAGACAAGGGCTGCTCCCACACCCACTGACATCCGCTTCACAGTGCCTACCCTCGAACCCTGCAGTAACATCTGAATTAACATCCGCCCCACTCGAGTTGCCCTACGCACAGCAGACGTAGCCACAGCTACGTGTATTTTGTTCTGTCGCTATGAGGACGAACACACATAAATAACTGCACTTCTGTAATCGTACTACACGGTGTCGCCCTGCTGTTACAAACTCGACAGGAACAAAACAGGGCGGCATGTATTTCCGTACACACATCTGCAGGTTTGGCGACGATCACAATGCCTTAGTGCTTATTTTAGGCCCACTGTATGCCGCTTAACTTCAGCCACAGGCATTAGCAGAACTGAGCTAAAGCTGTTGAGGCAGGAAGCCAGCTGGGAGCTAGCTGTAATCTCCCTGGCTGCTCTTGACACAGAAACAACAGATTTTACTCCTGTGAGAGCACAAAGTGATTGGCCAAATGACCCTATTAAACCCAACAGCAGCAAGGAGTGTAAAGGCTCTTTAAAAGTTCTTTAAAAGTTCCAAATTTGTTGAAAACCAAGGGGAGGCTCTACTTTCCATGACTCTAAAGTACCTGGCCAGCAGCTGCATGTGTAGTTCCCATGATTCTCCTGACAGAGGGCGTTGTTGAGACAAGGCTGAGACATGCATGGTGTAATGGGAATGTCACAGTTAAGGCCCACAAAGCCTGACAAGGAGCAGTTGCAGCTGTAACTAAAAGGTTGGAAATTTAAGTTCAGATGCACAGAGACGTTTTCATAGGTAGGAATGCTCAGTAAGTACAATATTTTCCCCCACAATTAATTTCCCTAGGCCCTTCCCATGGCTTTGATCATTTCTGCAGAAACCCCACATGATCTCTTATCCAGCATGGCACTGCTAGGCACACAAAAATTAAGAATTAAGTACTATATCTGAAAACCGTTTTATACAATGGAATGCAGGCAACCTTCTTACCTATTCACCCCATCTATGCAAATTCCTCCATTCTGACACGTCATCGTTGTCGATTTCACAGAAATCGCCTCCGAAACCAGCCTTGCATGTGCAAGAGAAGCCGTTCGGGTGGTCATGACAACTGGCCCCGTTGAAACAGGGCTGTGATTGACACTCATCCATTTCAAGCTCACAGCTGGTGCCTAGAACATTGAGAAGGGCCAATGGAGCAGGTTTCTGCAATCAGTCCATGTTTCATCCCTGCAACCATCTGGATGAGCAACACAGTAAGGCGAAGATTGCTGTGAAATGGATTACTTTTTAGTACTTGAATTTGTGGTATGGTGGACGTGAGCAGATGCTGATTTCTTTTTGGATTTCTGTTATTTTACAGAGCAGAAGTGGATAAATTAATTGCATAACACCAGGTGTTACTTAAACTGGTTTTCCATAACACATTTATACATTTTATATGCATCCAGTTGCTCTGTTTTTCATTAATTACTTTCCATGCGTTAGTTCAGAACAGAGCTCAGAACCACTTTGACGTTTTAGCAACAGGTGGTGTACTGTTGGACTGAGGGAGTGAGAACCCTTAGCTTGAGTGCCTTTAATCAGCATGGAGGTAATTAACTACCTCCATGTCCCAGACGACACAACACATTACACACATTTTCTGTGGCCTTTTGGTATTTTTTTTGCCTTTCAAATTTTTTAAATTTTTCTACGTACGCACCACACAGTTGATCTAAAATACGTTTTATAAATGAGGCCCCAGATGTAGTAACCTAGTATGAAAGTTGTCCTCTATTCCACTGCCCACTTGTGGAAAATAACGCGCAGGCCAGTTTAGAGGGAGCGGCACGTGCATACTGCGCCCGACAATAAGCAACTTATTTTTGTGAATTATAGGCAAATGATATTCGAATATATTCTAATGCTAACTAATTACAAAAGCTAATACTCAAACTCAATTTCATAGCACTTTCGACAGCCTTAACACACACATCCAGGATGGACAGAAAGGTATAATGTGTAGTGAGTGCATTTGTGCATGTGTGTGTGTGTTACCTAGCGATATGGACCTGTTGTTATAATATAATATTATAGCGAGCATCAGGAGCGTCTTGTTGGACTCAAATAGAGGAGGTGGGAATCTTGCCTGTAACTGACAAGCATGGCAATTCCCTGAGTGGTTCATTTGAAAAGCAATCCCCATGTTTTCTCTGCATTGTGCATCACACTGTGCGCCTTTCTCTTTCTTCATACCATTACATTTGATGTGCATTATGAAGGAATTCCATCTTTCCATTCAAAGAGGAAAACAACACATTAACTGTATACTGAAACAGCTTTTAGTGTAACAGGCAATACAGCCTAGCGAACAAATTTCATAAGATCTGTGCTGATCCAGGCGCATTTAAACCACAGAGATCAGATTACTGAATCATGCATCATTATTTCCAAACACCATCCACAAGATAATCTGCCTGTATGAGAAATACGAGGCACAGTATGTGACCAAAAATGCAATAAAATTGGTAGTCATTATACCTACTGTATATTATTAGTATAGATTCTGCAGACAATGACTTATTTTTCAGCAGAGAAAGTAAACATAAATGGGCTAAAACTGTTTGAAAGGTAAGATTTCTGCCTCTTAGCTTCCAGCTCCACCAGCCCCCGATTACTACACACAAATGTCCTTTTTAGAAATGGGAATCACACACGACAGATCACAGATCAGGTTCAGCTTGAGTGGAAACAGGTCAGAATTTTCACCGTGCTGTTGCTCAAGCAACATCTATGGGATTTTTGTTGTTGGGGAAAAATTGTTGCAGTAATGCAGAGTCACCACTAGATAGAACCCTTACACTCAGATTACGTTACATTTATTTGGCAGACGCTTTTATCCGAAGATAACATACGAGCTAGCAGAGAACAACTTGCTGTTAATTGCAAGATAAACTGAGGCTGGCTTTCTGAAATTGGTTTGTTCCAGACAACTGCCACAGATAGTGCAGTCTGCACAGACATATGCCCTACAGGCTGTGGGGTGGCTTCTCACTCAAGCCAGGGCTGTATTCCATTGCATGCAGCTTGTAGGTCCAAATATCTTTCTATATTAAAGCACAGGTTCACTTTCTGGATCCTTTAAAATATGATTGCAAGACAATGGTTCCAAACATACTGCTAAAGCAACAAAGCCAAAAACTGTAAAACTCTGGACTCGCCAAATCTTTCACCTGATCTGAATTCAAATGAACATGCGAAAACGTAAGGCAACTAGCCCCTGAAACAAACAGGAGCTGCAGTACAGGCCTGGTAAAGCCAAATCAAGAAAAATACATCACGGAGCTCACTGCATAAGGCCGATGCCTAGGTTGCGTCGCGTGACCATCAGTGGGAGTTTGCACAAACAGGTCGTGATGCCGCTCACCTGTGTAGCCGGGTCCGCAGACGCAGACGTACCTCCCGATCATGTTCACGCAGGTGGCTCTGTTCTGGCAGGGCTGGGAGGCGCATTCGTTCACCTCGATCTCGCAGTGCCTGCCCTGGAAGCCCGGCACGCAGAAGCAGGCGTACCCGTCCGCCCTGCCCCGGCACGAGGCCCCGCTCCGGCAGGGGCTCGGCGAGCAGGCCGCGCCCTCGCCCTCGCCCTCGCCGCAGAAGCTTCCGGCGCACCGCCGGACCAGCTGGTCGCAGGAGGCCCCCGGCGCCCCGGGCTGGCACCGGCACAGCAGCTCTGAGGAGTTGGCGGCGACCGGGCGGCACGCGGCGCTCTCGTGGCAGGAGACGGGCTGGCACAGCTCGTTGGACTCTTCACACCATCCGTCCGGGTGGGCGGTTACAGAGGACCGGCAGTGGCACAGGTAGTCTGTGGGGACCTCCTTACACAGAGCGCCATGTTGGCAGGGCTTGGACAGGCAGGGAGACGGGGTGGTCACCGGAGACGTACCTGGAAAATCGATACAGCGAGTGTCTCAGGTGTTACGGTCTTCATCACAGCATTCTCAAATCACCAGTTATGCTCAGGCCTGAGCCCAATCAATTTATACAGTAATGCTAATAAGTGCCACTGAGTTCAGTTCAAAGCGCTGTGTAATTCACGCTATGTATTCGCTCCGCTGCATTAGAGAACCATGAAACAACTACAGCAAACAATCAGACAATCGGGGTTTCCCAAATACAGAATATAGCGGGTTTGGCAATGTTTCCCCAGTTAAAATGATCTGTACTGTGCTGTCAAGCCAAATGGTAAAATTGATACAGAACATGTAGCCTACCTCTAGGGGGGGACTCTACCTCTGTGTTATAAGGTTGTACCACATGATAATGGTACAACCTATGCAAGAACTCCACAAAACAGACATGTGTTTATGCAATCCTAACAACATTCTTCCTTTTGCATATTTAGCTTGATAAGACAAATAAGACAAATGTATAAACAACAACAAAAAATCTATTTAGGAACCTTTTCTCAACTGGCAACAGATGTTATATGCAGCAGTCAACTGGTTATTTGTTGACATCACCTTGAAGGTATGTTTCAATATTTGTATCCACACGAATAGTCAACATTCAGTCCATCCTCAGCATGATTCTGAAGAAAGAAATCAGTTTCCTGACTCTCTTATTTTGTTGGCACTGTTTAAATAGAATCGTCAGTGTTCAGGGAATAATGCTAATCATTCTGCTTGGGAGAATTCAGCGTGACTGACCTATAGCCTATTACATGCTTCCTCCTGAACACAGGCTACTTAGCATTTTCTGTGTGATTCTTGGGCACAGATCACTACACAGACAAGAAGACACGGCTTTCTTTAACTAGTCTATCTTAGCATTGTTCCACTCTTGGCTTATTTAACTTTTCATCACTGTCATTTTGCTCTTTATTTAATTAAGTACAATTATGGCATACAAAGTCGGCTATCATTTAGGAAGACAGGGTTAATGTGTTGTGATGATTATACTGGACTGAAAATGAGGCAGTGGTTTTCATCACAGAGTGATTGTCCAGAGGTCTGGTTAAGACTGTTGCTGTTAGATCACCCATTCCAAACAATTTAGTTCAACTGCGGCTAATAATAAAATAAAACGGTTACACGTAATTAAAAATACAGACAAATTACAAAATTGTAGAAAACTATTGGACAAACGTGGTGTGAAATTTGTTTCCTTTCAAAGGTGAAAGCTACATATCTGGAAAAAACAAGAAGGAAGGGTCTAAGGATAGAGGTGCAAAAACATGCTGCGATTCTTGTCCTGATGATTCTGAAGAGCTGGTGTACTTATATTTGAATTTCCTATAATATAATGGCAGCTTTAAACGTACCACATACTTTGCATGTTTAATTCTAAATAAGCCAAGGAAAAACTCTCTGGAGCCTGCTCTCTTATAATAAGACTATTTATTACAACCAGATATTTCTGAAAGATTTCCACTTTCAATTTGCTGAACAAAGCTGTAATGTAACCACTTAAAAATGCAGCCTTCCTGAGACAAACCCCTCTTGCTTCCTGTTTTTAGCACAAGGACATCTGCAAACTTCAGCTTCTCACAAAGCATCACATCATGCTGCCATGACAACCAATTGCATGGTTCCATTCCTCAATTTTCAGTATTGCCATGGTGACCGTCTGTGGATAGAAGTCAGTCATTTGAAGCATTTATCCTGCTATTCAGCCTGGCCTGTTTTATGTTCCTTAATCAAGAGGGTAAATGCAGAAGCAGCAGCTAATGGCACACACAAGCCATCAAAATGGCAGTTCTTCATATGGCAAAGCCAATAAATGTTATTCGTATTTATTTCTTTTACAAAAGATATTTTTTTTTAAAGTAAAAACATTTAAGTTCTCCAGGTATACACAGTACACAAGTGTAAACACCTCCGTCCTTGCTTCATTCTAAAGCAAAAATGATAGCCTAGATGAAGTAAAACTATCTGAACTCAACTTCAAATCACACCATACACAAAAATCCAAATATTTTGGGTTTATTGAAATTAACGTGGGAAATTTGTCAGCCGAAGATGAGTCGGTGGCCTTTGAGGAGCTCATTTAAACCCATCTGGAAAGCCTTGCCACACTCCACACATCTGCATCATATAGGCCTATGTCATTGGTAAACCTAGACCTGGTCTTTACTCTGGGGAACAATTTAGACAATTTAGACCTTAACCGTGGCTGTGAGATAATGTAGAACGTCCAGATGTGATTCAGGTTCTGGTATTGTTTTAAACCACTGCATTACATTTTAGGGATTTAGCAGTTCCTATTATCTAAAACAACCTACAAAAATTACACTCTTTTGTATATTTACTGAATTCGTTCATTTTAGGCACCATGCTCAAGCATACAACAGCTGTGCCCCAGCTAGGAATTAAACTTAGGCTACAACCTCAGAGAACAAAAAAAAATCATTTATTTTAATTCCCTTTGCTTAATGCTAAAATAAACACTTAGCACAATATTTTTAACTTCATTAATCTAGTAATATAGGTAGAGCTTGGATCATTAATGGGAGGTCACCTGAACAGGTGCTAAATGAGACGTGCATGATGTGCATGACAAGGGGATTGAGCAATGACATGCCTGTTGCAGAGCCCCATCACATAGGCCTATATCACATATCTGACATGGCAGCATGCCCTGCGCCTCATTCTACAGGTCAGAATGTGAGACAACATCAAAGGCAAGTTACTTTTACACAGAATCATAACTCCCACTGCTATAACACAAGCAGCAGAACAAATGAGTTCACAGCATCAAAAATGCAATGGCAGGAAGGCATATAGGCTAAAGCATTAATAAACATTATAAAAATTCTACAGCGCCATGTGTGCTTGAATTTTCATATATTACATGCTCATCCATAAAACATAATGAAATAATAACGGTAATGGAATAGACACATTTGGTTCAATTGCCTCTATTTGTTTTAGCTGCCACCTTGGATTTTACTTCGCTTGGTGCACCCTCAGGTTTCCAGACACAAAAACAAACAGTGATGTTTCAAACTACTTTCATCTGAATTTGTGACATAAAAAATTTCATTTTATGAGGATGTGTATCATTTTGCATCTGTTCAACATATTTTGCTGTTTAATGCCTGCATAACATAAGTATTATACTGCCATAAAGTAAAACATTTCAACAGCTTCTTTCAACATGATCCTTTTGTTAAAATATTACCTGTTCCTTGCAGGGGGAACAGTGGCTCTTTTGGCATGCAAATATTGTAGCTGCCAAAATGATAATATGCCCACTATCCGGAACTATACATTAAAAATCTCAAAGGTCACAGAAGTCTAGCTCTGTAATCAACCATCTACCAACTTCCTGCAGTAGCCAGATTCCTTTTGAATGCAAATGAAACACAAGTTACTGTGTCCAGAGATGTCATCATAAAAAAGGCTTTTCGTTGACCATATGGAAGGTGTCACGGTTCTATCTGATGAATGTTTATACTAGTGTGCTTGTTTCAGGAGCGATAACAGGAAACACATTAGTTGAAGACAATTTATTGTGACAGAATTAATGTCCACCCCCCCATTCACTGCATGTCAAATTGAATTCTCTTGTTAACCACTTTCATCTGTCTGTCTGGATCCACTGATGCTTAACAAACATCGTGAGAATCTAAAGCGTGGTGAGGTCACCGTTTCTATTCAAATGGAAATTAAGGGCACTTAGAATAATACACAAAGACGTACCTTTCTAGGCCTATATATATATTGTATATGTACGGATATATTTGCATCAGTCAAAGCATAAGTTCACATACACAACAGCATTAGCCTCCGGATTATCAGCAATGCCGAAATGCTCTGTAATAACAGCAGGGGACCCACAGTATTAGTGGAGAGTAGACTCTTGGATGGCAGCCCTGGGTCTGCGCGATTCATCTTATTAGTATTCAAATCAAGCAGTCTCAAATCACAGACGCACAATGAACGACAAACTGAGGGAACAGTTCAGTCTCCATAACGTATTAAGGTTGTAACACTGACCCAAATACAGTTTAACAGATAACAACAACTATTAAGTCCACAAATGCAGATATACGTGTTCCAAAATTCGGCTCTTGCCATAACTACCACGATTTTTCTTGGCTTTCGATCGTGAAAGCTAATAATAATAATAATAATAATAATAATAATAATAATAATAATAATAATAATTAAACGTACGCTACTCTACGATGTCTCATATTAGCTTGCTAGCTATAGCATATGATAGGCTTCTATGTTCGCAGTCTCGAATAATCCAATAGTCTACTTTTTAAAGCAAAATGAACAAATATAATAGGGAAAGGGTCGCACTTACTTTTAGTCCATTCTCCAAATGCTAAAATTAGTAAGAGGAATCCAGGTATTTTAAATCTTGGAGATGGTGAGAGTGCCATATTCGAGAGGAGAAATCATCCTGTTCGCGGTGTGCTGGACATGTCGGCACTGCACTTCTAACACACATCAGGTAGGGATATGCCAGTCGAAAGGGGCACGAGCCTCTCTCAACTGGTCGCATAGCACTGCTCCAATGATCTTGCTCTTTCCAACAGTTCCAACAGGTGCACAAACAATATAGTTGATGGCATTAGAAACTGCCAAGGAACTAAGTGAATACAAAAGTTTAACAAATCAAACTATAGTCTGTAGAAATACTATGGATGGTTGCAAAAATATAGCGTTAAATTCTACAGTACTTACCACTGGACAGATAAGGCTTAAACTGCCACTGGACAGATATGTCTTTTATAATGTCTTTAAAAAAAATTAAAAAATTATTTATCTTTTTTTCCTTAGGTTTACTTTTGGATAGTGTCATCGGTAGCCTATAGCTGCAAGGTTGTCTCTCTTCTCCTTCCTGCTTTTGTCACAATAAAAATTGTTGTTTATTAGGGTATAAACGCGGCTCTGTACCTTCATGGTGATACCACATTTTTGTATTCCTGAGAGTAACACTGAGGTTCTCTATTACTGTTCGTCGCTCTGGATAAAAGTGTCTGCCAAGTGACTGTTAATGTAAAATGCAAATTTTAGCATGCGATTATTTAGTATATTTAATAATTGTTGATGCCCAGTTATCTGATTGAGTTTACTATAGACTGAGTTGGATTTTATTTAATAAATAAATAACATTTGAATTCACACAACATCATAATTTGATAGCCTAATAAAGATGCAGTGGGGGCATTTGAGGTCAGCATTATATTAATGTCAATTTTTCACTTGTGTCAGGTTCACACAACCTGACAAACTTCTCACTTAAAGATAATGTGGCATAACTGCCAAGCTTCAGGGGTATGCTTTGTTAGTGAACCAATTGAGCCTAACATCAGTCTCAAGTGGGCAGGATTCCAACTGAAGGTGGTGATTGAAAGCTGAAACCTTCCATAATGGTGTTTTCGATATATAACATACACAAAAAAATAGGGCTGGGAAACTCCATTCCAGGTTTCCCAAATCAATCACCCCTGTAACCTGGTTTACTGTAATTAGCAAAGCAACTGATCACCATGTCAGTTCACGTGTACATTGCATGTCATACAGGGACACAAGAAAAGTCTTCAGCAGTCATTTATGAGTTCAACAAAAAGGAAATGTAGCCAAAATGTCAGATCATGTAAATGATTCGGCTAAATAAACAAGTAAAGAGCAGAAGTACCATCCCTGCATTTAACACAAACATGGTTAGGTTTTGATGGGGGCAATCTCTGTTAGAGAAGCCTCTCCACAAAATTATAACTTTTGCCATTCAAGGCAAATCAAAAGAGGATAGCCACAATATTCAATATAGATACAAACAAACAATTAAACTGCTGCTCACATAAAACTATAATATATTGTTTTTACTATGCAATTTACAATTGGTACTTTGTAAACAAATTTTAAAAAAACTGTTGTAAATATGTGTGGTTATATTCAAATATAATGCAGTAATTGCCTAATGTATATACTGTAGCAGGATCAAGGTACAGTACTTTTGTTTTGATCCTTGTACCCATTGTGCACAAGCAACAGCATTTGATTTTGAACCAAACTGTCCTATCAAGACAAGCATATTGCTACGTGCTTAGCTGAGGTCTAACCTCCAGCTAAGCACGCTGCAGTTTACCGTCAATGTTTTCTGTCCTGCTATTTATTAATATTTATCATGAATATAACGTGTAAAGATATGTGAAGAATGCAGTCAGTAATAATGCTTGATTGCACTTATGTTCTCTCACTCCAAGTTGCCTTGACCTAGAGCGTCTGCCTAATGAACGTGATGCAATGTAATGTAATAATATATGTGTCACGATACTCAGTGAACTGGACCTAAGTGCAGAGATTCACAGAGAGATGTAAATGGTAAATGGACTGCATTTATATAGCGCTTTTATCCAAAGCGCTTTACAATTGATACCTCTCATTCGCCAGAGCAGTTAGAGGTTAGGGGTTAGGTGTCTTGCTCAAGGACACTTCGACATGCCCAGGGCGGGGTTTGAACCGGCAACCCTCCGACTGCCAGACAATCGGTCTTACCTCCTGAGCTATATCGCCCCTTTATGTAAAAAAATCCAAAAGAATTTACTTGAGAACTTAGGCGACAATACAAAGAAATTCACAAGATGCAAAAACACTGGAGAAACATAAGAAGCAGGAGATATGATATGATAATGTTCTTATGATATGATATGATAATGTGATGGGCCTAATGCTCCGTTTCGTATCTGGCCGAACAATGCCCCTTAGCTGTGATATAATAACCATATACCATGGCCTGTCGTGAGTTATTGCACACACACACACACACACACACACATATATATATATATATATATATATGGAGAGCGATAAACATAAAGACATTTCCACTCCAGACTTTCTATACAAAACATATTCATGAAACAAAAATAAGTCAAATTAAATGCGCAAATTATTATTATTATCAACAACAACAACAGTGTTCAAACACACTTGGAATCTACTATTGTAAATAAAACTCAAAAAGCCTCTGGAGTTTAAGTTTTTTACTAAGTTTGTCCATGTTTTATTTTTTATTAATTTATTGATTCTAAGGAAACATTCATGTCAAAAAATTCTAAGCTGCCGTAAGAGCGTATTTTACACCATTTTATTTCGTAAACAGTTTTGATTGAATAATAACTCATTACATAGTTTACTCATTTTTTAAAATGGCATCATAAAATATCAATAACATTATTTTTTCATAGTTTAATTTTCCGTCTTTTGATCTGCTGGCTATTGCCATATTCATATTTTCTGCATGTCCCCGCCTATCTTGGTCCAGCCCTATGAGATCAGTGGGTATCGTTCAAAGAGGGTGTGGCTTTCTTGTATTTAAAAAATATTAAGGCCATCCGATTGGTCTGCCTTTGTTGTTCTTTCACGGATTGGAAGATGAGTGAAACTCACGGCGCAATTGGTCACTTTTGGTAAATTCAAACCAGGGCGGATGTTTTGGGAATAGCGTGGACTTGCCGTAGTTGACCGAAATCAGGCTTCTTTTTGCCTGAGCAGCAGCAGACCCTATTTACAGGCAGCGCAACGTTAAAAATTAAGTGTAGCCATGGAACGTAAGCTATGATTTGTTATGTATGATTAGAAAGTATATACATTATGAACAATATTAGGAAAGGCGACTTCTTGGACATTAGTCCAACAAACCATCCTCCGATTAATTTTTCTCATAATGACAAGGAGAACACGAAGTCGGTTGCGGTGCTAAGTTTAGTGCAATTTTCAAGGCCTCCTTATGTTAGTTTTGGAACTGTCAAGTTGGGTACAACGAGATCCGAAGTTTTATGCATTGAAAATCCAATAGATGATGCGACGGATGTAAAAGTGGACAAAGTTTCCTCGACCAAAGGGTTTTCTGTTGAACAAACGCAGTTCATAATTCCGGTAAGTGCAGTGCGTTATATTGAGTTTGTTTTCTTGTTTGGTCTAGCTAGTCATTGCGAGCTTGTCTGCTCGCGTGCTGGTGCTTCAGGTAGAGTGAAATAATAATGTGAGATATATTACCCAGCTTGTGGCTAGCTACCACCATTCCTTGCTGAAGCGCTCCTCACGAATTCGCGTTCTGTGGATCTTCCGTTAGTTTACCTTAGTTTATGTAACTTTGCTAGCAAAATTGGAAAGTTTAAATTGCGACTAAACGTATTTTGCTTAATTTAACGTAGCAATTGCACTGATCTTGCTAGGTAAGTTTGTTAACCACACGCTTAAGACGTTATCATCGTGCTAACTTTAACGCCGTGTCTGAAATTAAATAAAAACAGTCAGTTCTACAGTGGGTCTTGCTATACCTAAATTCACTGTTTCGCTAGGCTTTTGTGCCAACTTAACTTACTCGACATGATTATTTAAACTAACGTTAACCGACTACGAACAAGGTAAACCAACTTCGCTGATCCTATTTTAAATGACAGGTGCTTGTGTATCGTGCTGCATGGGGTTACTTCGGATGGTTAGTTCCGTTACCTAGCTAGCTATACTCCCGTTTTAGAACAAGTGGTTACTTACCATTTTCAAATCTGTGATTGCATTTCTGTTAGCTAGTTTTTTAACGAAACAATCAGAAATTGTACAAAATCTTAGTTTTTGTTCAGTACAAAGATTCATGGTAAAAACATGGCTTTCATGGTTAAAAAAAAAAACAAACAAAAAAACTGGCTTTCGTGGGAACATGCTCATACTAATGGCTTGTGACGAATACCCGGATGCATTGATCGTTGAGAAACAGAAATGGAGTCAATATTCATATGCAATACAGATTGTTTCTGTCCAGACCTGCACTGTACTGAATTAATGCTGCTTCCCACCAGTGGCAACAGCAGTAACCGCATTTTTTAAAAATGCTACGCGCCTGTAACTCAACCTTGCCACCCCTCAGCTACTGCTATTTTTAATGGTTAGATTGCTTGAAGTGTTGCCGTACTGTCATCCAAATATCTGGTAAAATAGAGTTTATACGGTATTCTAATTTCATTTTGAAATAACATTTGTACCTATGGACATGCCACCTGATCAGTTTGGTGTGATTTAGCCTAGGTCGTAGCCTGCCTTGTGGTACCACTGTATTTACTTTTGCTGAAGTTTTGTAACGTGTAGTTTTCTTGAGTAAATGTCATTACAACAGCAAGAAGACCTTTATTTGCTTGCTTTAGAACTGATGTAATATTTCTTGGAGATTTGTTTGTGAGGGTAGTCGTGTGTAATGAGGACATAAGCATCTGTGCAATATTGCTTGGAACTTTCTTTGATAAACTCCTAAAATGCAATCTAAAAACTACTGGAAAACATCAAGCTGGTTTTTCAGTTCATATTTATTGACTGTGAAATTAACTATGCATTTAAATGAATTCTTTCCTTCCCCTTTGAACATGAAGGCTGAAGACAGTACCTGTCTGACAATACACTGGACGCCTGCAGAGGAAGGAAATGTCAGGGAACTCGTCACTTTCATTGCCAATGGTATTAGTAAACACCAAGCTATTTTACTTGGCAGAGCAGAGGCACCGAAAAGAAAAAAGGTATTGTCTTTTTAAAGCAGAGCCATTCAATAGAACACCGTATTCTTAAGCAAACTGTTACAAGTGTTCCAGACTAATGTACTACCGTGTGTGTATGCATTTGTGTGTATATATATATATATATATATATATATATATATATATATAATTCAAATTATTCTATCTTTCAGAAAAGTTTATGGGATTCCATTAAACAGAAGAAAGCAGCAGATGTTTCTGCACCTTTTAAGGAAAAGAAAACCAATCCTTCACTGAAAAAAGCTGCCAATAAAACTTTCCATGTATCTCGACAACCACAGTACAAGACGGAGAGAGTGCGAAGCCCTCTGAGATCATGTAATGAAGAGCTAGTACTTCAAGAGAGGGTGGAAGTTTTGACGGGCTCCATTGAAAATCACCAGGAGCGGTTGGTGCAGGAGAATTGTACACCTGTTCCATTTGAAAAGACCCACGTAACGTCGGCACAGACTAGACTTGAGAGTGTTGTCTCCTCGAAGAACTCGCCAGTTGTTCTCCTAGTTCCAGCTGCCAAACTATTTGATGCAGGGGATGTTACTGAGGGTCCTTGTGCTGTAGGGACACCATGCATTACTGATCAGAAAAATGTGAACAGAGTGCTGAATATGACTCACTCTCCCATTTGTACTCCAGAAGATGGTGGCAATAGATTGATACCTCGTATCCACTCTGGTCAGAGCCCAATCAGTAGTGAAGGAAAGGTTCTCTCGTGTGTAGCCCAGCCCTTTTTGCCAGGTACTCCAGTGTTGTCTGTGAAAGATGCTTTGGCAATCATTCAGTCGGATCTAACTGAGTTGGATGGAGCAAGCCCTCCGAATGCTTGTTCAAGCTTTGATTTCTCTGATTCTTTGGAGTCGGTCAAGGGAAACT
This sequence comes from Anguilla anguilla, assembly GCF_013347855.1. Taxonomy (NCBI): domain Eukaryota; kingdom Metazoa; phylum Chordata; class Actinopteri; order Anguilliformes; family Anguillidae; genus Anguilla; species Anguilla anguilla. The sequence goes on along the minus strand of NC_049204.1, from coordinate 28,664,267 downwards.
GTGGTGCGGACCAAAGTCCTGCTGCACCTGAATTAACTGAGCAAAGAGTTCAAGAAGTTTCCACTGAGTTGGAGGCTGTAAAACCAAGACTGACTTTCTTGGTTATACCTAAAACTGACCAAGTGAAGAGCTTTGAAGATGAAGCAAATGATGTTGTTCCTCTGAACTTCAGGAAAATTCCATTCTCATCCTCTACTGTCACTAAAAGCAGATTGGATCTAAATCAGGAAAGCAGTCGGACAATCAGGAAAACCAGAACTTCAAAGCGTCGGCTTTTGGAGAAAACGTTGGAATTGTCGGTGGACAGCTCTGCAAAGTCCAGTCTTCTTGGACAGCAACTTGTTGGTGGTCTTCCTGTCATTGACTCGGATGCCAGTCATGACACTCATGATTCTATTCGCTCTCCACTGGTGGCTATGCCACCATCTGACTTTTCTCCAGTCAGGTGTGCTCACGCAGATCATTTTACAGTTTCCCTCCGTCCTAGCGTGGCTCAACTGGATTTGTCTCCAGTCATGGCAACTCCTTCCTGTAAGTCTCAGACTTCAGTCAAGTCTGACCTCACAGTGTTTTTAAATGTCCAACATCAATCAGAGGTAACGTCTTTGATGCCACAACACGATGAAACTCTTGTAGATGCACAGTCCAGTGTGGCTGTGCCTGCACGGTCTCTGTCTTGCAGCAAAAAAAGAAAAAGTGATGAGTTCTTGACAGATAAGACAGAGAAAGGAAAACCTTTCCAAGTGAAAAGGAGCCGAGTGTTTCCAGCAGCTAAAGAGACAAAGAAAACAATTCAAGACAGGAAATATAGTTCAAGGTCCACGTCCCAGAGCCTGCGCAGGAAAACAGTTGGTAAGATGATTTTTATAAATGATATCTTGCAATTGAATGCGTCAATCATTCATTTAATGGAAAATGTTTATTCTTAGAATTCTACTGGTTCTACAGAGTGACTTTATAATGTTTGTTAAACACGTTTCCTTATAGTATCACAAAGTTCAAATCTTGCTGCATCAGCAGTCACAAAAGCTGCAAAATCTGTGAGTGTGGCCCAAACCAAACTTCCATTATCAAAACCAGGTCAGTGGGGGTAATAGTTCAAGCTTATATTTGAGTTGTTATAAGTTGTTTTTTTTTTTTTTTAAATCCCAATTGCAAAGTTTATGTTTTGATTTACATTAAAATTTAAATGGATTAATTTCAAATTCAGGAGTGGTGGTGATAATTTTTTATTTTTTTTATGCTCAGCCCCACAGTCTTTGAAATCCTTTTCGTCGTCATCTGTGAAGACTGCCAAGGTTGTAGCAGTTGCTCAAGCACAACTAACCTTCATAAAGCCAGCACAAACAGGTATGAGCTTGATTGTATTTTCAACTGTTATCTCTGTTCTAATGTCTTTATTAACTCTGCAAATCTATTTACCTGATTTTAGTGACACCTTGACATCATTTAAAAAATGATGTGTTTGCATATCCTTGCGCTTTTTGTATTTATTGCTTTATTTTCATGGTTGTAATTTGTGTGTTGTAATCTTGGTCATAAAAACATGAATTGCAAATTGAAAGAAACAACGATCAATAGGTCTACAAAACAGCGTCTGCTTAATTGTTTCTCAATAAAGTACAATATATTAATGTTCTTATCTTTTGTTTAATTTGTGGAATAGTATTTGTCTGATTACTGTTTACAGTGATACCAAGACACCCATTGCCATTTGCTGCCAAGAATATGTTCTATGATGAACGGTGGATTGAGAAGCAGGAAAGAGGATTTGTATGGTGGATAAACTATGTTCTGACTCCAGATGATTTCAAAGTCAGCACTGAAGTCACCAAAGGTAATTCAGTAGAATAAATATTATAGATAAGACATTTAACACTTTACTGGAAGAAAAATCGATGAAGTATATGGCTCAGTATTGTAACATTTGAAGCCAGTTTATCGTCCAGCATGAGAGTGTCGCTGCGACCAATGACATGCAATGGGCGTCACTGGTCATTGCAACATTTGGTCGGGCAATATGGGCTTATGCACTTTGCTGTCATAAATACAGAAATCAATTTCTGAATTAGAAGTCACTTTCATCGTGTCCTTCATTCATTAAACATTTAACATGGCAATGGAGTGACAATTTTGGATGCTCAGTAGCAATTGTGCTTCATTATAAATCTGGTGGTACGTTGTTTCTCTTTTCTTTAGTGAATGCTGTATCCTTAGCAATGGGAAGTGATTCCTCCAAGTGTCCCAAGGCGCCTACAAAAGAAGAGATGTCCTTTAGAATGTACACAGCGAGGCGGCGATTGAACTCCCTCCGTCGTGCTGCTTGCAAGCTCTTCACATCAGAGGCTATGGTGAAGGCCATCCAGCGTCTAGAGCTTGAGGTGGAGGCCAAGAGGTTACTGGTGCGCAAGGACAGGCATCTCTGGAAGGATATTGGTAAGCCCTTTTCACTCAAAGTAAGCGAGGTATGTGTCTGGAATGGACAGAAATAATCTGTTCAGCTATTTTGCTATGGCTGGTTAAAATATTATTCCAGAAAAGTTAAAAGGTCTGTATAGCATGAGCATACCTGTATTTCTGTTGCATTTTGCAAGTTTCTACACGGCAAACCATTTCTTTATGGACCTCGCTTTGTACACGGGGGTGTTGTCATGCTGAAACAGGAAAGTGCCTTCCCCAAACTGTTGCCACAAAGTTGGAAGCACACAATTCTCTAGAATGTCAGTGTCAATTATGGTAATATATATTATTGTTTATTGATTTAAAATTTTTTTTATTTTTGTAGGCGAACGTCAGAAAATTCTCACCTGGCTTCTGTCATACAATCCACTTTGGCTAAGGATTGGACTTGAGGTATGCTTATTTATGCAAGTCATTTGCATTCATTTTATAAAAATAATGTGTATATGACTGTTTCTGTCACTGTGTACTTTATCTTCAGACCATTTTTGGGGAATTGATACCGTTGGAAAGTAACAGTGATGTCATGGGATTGGCAGTTTTCATTTTGAACCGGTTGTTGTGGAATCCAGACATTGCTGCTGAATTCAGACATCCAAAAGTGCCACACCTGTACCGAGATGGTAAGCATAAGCTTCACCACATGTTCTTACACACCTAAAATGTATGTATGTATGTATGTATAAGGTATGTATGTATAGGATGTTCAGGTCTCTGAAATATTTAACTAGGCATAGAGGGGTCTGGTTTTAGTGACCATTGACTTGTCAATATATTTGCATGCAATTTCCATTTTATATTTTTATTGTATTTGAGCACTTTATCAATTGAAACGGCTTGTTCCGTTTAATGTTTTTCTTTTTTTTTTCTCACATTAGTGGTAATAAGGAATTAATACGATGTAGTTTCATGTACTGATTTTCGTTTTCATACTGCTGTTTGATGAAAACCAAGTTTCCTATCTCTGAGATTGTGCTTAATGTTAAAATCTGTTAAAGTGTATGTGTTTGCTCATTTGCCTGTTGAACAGGACATGAGGAGGCCCTGTCTCGTTTCACTTTGAAAAAGCTACTCCTGCTTGTCTGCTTTCTTGACAAAGCCAAAGAATCAAGAATGATTGAACATGACCCTTGTTTGTTCTGCATGGATGCTGAATTCAAGGTGATCTATTTTGTAGTGCTTTGGAATTATTTTGATAAATCTGCAGTTGTTTTCCTTTATGATGAATGCGTGGTTAAATTTGAAAAAAAATGTATATGGAAAAAGTGTTGGCTTATGCTTGGAGTAGAAATTTAATAAGGCTTGTAATGAGAATTCATTGTTCAAAGCTTGAGCAAGATTTAGTACATTTCAGATGTGCAGTGAAATGTCACAGTAATTGGCTCTCTGCCCTCAAAATAGTCCAAAATAGTTTTACAAATTTCATTAGTTCTATTAAGAATTCTGTTTTTAATAATAATGTTTACGGTGATTATTTTTACTGAGTAGTAATTGCTTAGATCATTTCGAATAATTTAGATTTTTGCATCTCATCTTTCCAGACCAGTAAGGACCTGCTGCTTGCATTTGCAAGGGATTTTCTGAGTGGTGAGGGAATCCTTTCTCGCCATCTTGGATATTTGGGCTTGGCGGTTTCCCACGCCCAAGTGCCACTGGATGAATTCAACTTTGCTGTAAAGAACTTGGCTTCTGACCTGAGATGCGGGATCCGTCTAGTGTAAGATAGCTTTCCACCTGTTAACAATTCATTTTGTTCTGCCGACTGTTCAAGCAAACACAAAAGTTGGGAAGACATCAGATTATTATTTTGGTGCTAACTCATCAGACCTAACTCCAGATTGTATGCATGTTTTTGTGATTGCGCAAGTCAACATTTCTTATTTATAGGCGAGTTATGGAGCTGTTCACCCAAGACTGGAGCCTCTCTCGTAAACTCAGGATGCCTGCTATAAGCCGTCTTCAGAAAGTACACAACGTTGAACTTGCGCTGGACATGCTGAAAGCAAAGGGAGTCGACTTGAAAGATGAACATGGTAAACAAGCATGAACTATTCCATCTATTTGATATTCCATCGGAATTATTTTCTAAACTTTGAATGATTTGTGTGAGGATGTATCTTATATTAAAGACTAAATTATTTGCATACAAAAGTAGTAGTCATCTCAAGCTGGCTTGACGTGTTATTTTTACCTATTATGATTTATTTTTAATGTTGAAGAGAACAGCCGCTTGACGGCTAATATGTGGCTTACTCAGGGTTGATGGAGTCAGGAATTTAAACCTGGCCTCAAGGCTCAACTGGTCTTGAGTCAGGGATGCATTGGGTTTCATGAGTCAGGCCAAAATGATATTAATGTTGAATTGGACACATTTGTTATCCTGGCCAGATCACAACCCATGGGTTGATTCTGCTGTGCAGCCAAAGTATTGAAGCCTAAATATTGGCTTTTGCCTTGCACAGAAGAAATGAGTAAAATTAGTTTACTAGTTTGACAAAATTTGGGTTTGATTTTAATGATTGTGGAGATGTATAAAAGTAGAAATGGCAATGGAAATTAGTATTCTTTGTTTGGTGTCATTTTTAGATTGAGAGTTTAGCCCTTCCATTTTGTGTAAAAATGCAGGTTGTGCTATTGACGCCAGAGATATTGTGGATGGACACAGAGAAAAGACACTGACCCTGCTGTGGAAAATCATCTTTACCTTTCAGGTATTCCATTCAACTCCTTTTTTTTTTTTGTTGACCGGAAAATACCATTTCTTTGGTCATCAAAGTCTGATCTTTACATCTTTAGGTTGAAGTTTTGCTGGATGAAGAACAACTCAAGGAGGAAATATGTTTCCTCAAAAGAACATGGAGAACCAGGCAGAAACTTGATGCATTGAGGGCTAATCAGGATGTGGCAGAGAAGCCAAAGGAGAAAAGGCCTTCATTCCAACACAGCAGTACGAAAATCACGCTGTTGATGGACTGGGTCAATGCAGTTTCTGTGTTTTACAACTCAAAGGTTTGCATTTTGTACTCAATTCGATCCCAATGAATGTTTCTTTCCAAGAACATGTTCCTTTGCAGCTGTGATGCGGAGTAATGTTCTGTTCCTCATTCTCTTCTATGGACTTGCTCTCTGTTTTAGGCAGAGAACTTCACGGTATCTTTCTCAGATGGGCAGATTCTTTGCTACCTCATCCATTATTATCATCCTTCCCATCTGCCATTGGAAGCAGTGTGTCGGAAAACCACGCAGACAGTCGAGTGTGGCCAGCAAGGCAGGGTCGGGCTGAATTGTTCATCTAGCGACTCCGATAGCTCTTTTGACACGTGGCCCGGGCAGCGAAATGGTAAATGGCACATACCACAAATTAATTCATTCATTTTTTTTTTTAATATGGAGAGCATTTGGATTGGCTACTTTACGAGAGAATTATTGAATGCTGCTTCATAATATGTTCTGTTTATTGCTTCAGGAGCAGGTACAGAAGCATCTGTGGATTTCACCGAGCTTCTGGAGAACGAGAAGAGTAATTTTCAGTTGGTTGATACGGCAGTCTCTTACCTCGGAGGAGTTCCAGCCATGCTGCATACGGCTGATATGTCTAACACTATTCCGAATGAAAAGGTAAGAATGGCTTTTGCCCTGCTTGTTTCTTTTCTTAAGTGATACAGTACTTTGTTCTGTGAATTAATGACTGTGACTCGCTTTTTCTTAGTTTTATAATGTTCGCTAAGCCACACGATAAATATACATACTCTTTTCAGATTTATAAATAGGACCAAAAAAATTTCATTTGTGTATTTTGTATATAATGTGTACGTTTGCATTTGTACTTAATCTACTATTATATGGGTGAATCTTTGCAAATTATGCTGATTTGTGTGTATGAATGATCCTGTTAATACTCATGTTGATATGTTCCTCGCTTTCAGGTGGTTATGAGCTACCTGTCGTTCCTTTGCGCCCGGCTTCTGGATCTGAGAAATGAGACCAGAGCAGCTAGAATTATTCAAGGAGCATGGAGGAAGTATAGACTGAAAATGGAGCTAAAGCATTACAAGGTGTGTACACATCATAAAAACTCTGATGAACGTGCCCTTATATTTAATCAAGCTCAGTTTTATAATTTGTGTGTTTGTTTTTCTCTCTTACTCTCTTTCTCTTGTACAGGAAATCAACGCAGCTGCCGCTACGATTCAGTGTGCCGTCAAAAGGTTCCTTCAAAGACGAAGGAAAGTAAGACAGAATGCAGCAGCAATCGTTATTCAGACCGTCTGGCGCAGCTATTCGGCACGTCAAGAATTGCGGCGGTTGCGAATGGAAAAATTGCAAACTCTGCGGAACTCTGCAGCGACAGTCATCCAAGTATGTGCTATTGCTGTGCTATTGTTTTTTCATTAGCCCGCCTCCGCCATGAATTTTAGTCCTAATACAATGAAAGCTCTAATTATTCCCCCAACACTGTGATTGCTGTGAAGATTTTATATCAAACATCATCAATAATGTGTGTTCTAGGTAGTGTAAACCATTTTCAGTAATATTTGAAATGCCTTACTATGCCAATAGAATTTTTCTACTATTGCTTTCTTTTAATCCTTTGAAAAGGATTAAAAGGACTAATTTACTGTATTTCAAACGCATACATTAGCATACGTTTTATGCAATTTTGAATGGATGGATAAATTATCTTAACCTTACAAAGCAACTCTGAAAATTGTGAAGAGCTCTTTGCCCAGTGTAACATTTTGCGGTGAGTGTATTATGTATGACCATTAACTTAATGTTTGATGTGTGCAGAATGTTAATGCTTTGTTTAGATTTCATATTATGGTGGAAGATGGCGTGTTTTTAACAAAGTGAACATGAAATATAGAGGTATTGCTGATTGTGGCAGCTAAAAACAAATGTTTCATGCACACGCCATGAAAGGCAGCTATTAACTTCAGCGGTAAAATACCTTGTCAGTATTATGAAAACAAGGTGGATTCCTGCTGGGTTGTGATAGACTGATCTATTTCACTGCAAAGCAAGTGCAGCTCTGGCTTTTTTAAAATTCACAATTTCAAGAACCCTGTTAGTTGAATATTTTTTCTTTTTTCATAATGTGTTTCTGTAGGCACAGTGGAGGAAGCACTTGGCTATGAAGAAATTCCAGAGATTAAAATACTACACTGTCATGATGCAAGCTCGTTTGCGGATGAAAATGGAAGTGACCGCTTACAGAAGGATTCTGTGGGCTGCCAGAACAATTCAGAAACACAGATGCGCTTGTCTATTGGCAAAAGATGAACGTGCAAAATACCTTGCTCTCAGAAGTTCCATAATTAAAATCCAAAAAAGTTATCGGGAATGGAAGACCCGAATATGGGCAAAGAAGACCAATGCCGCCACAGTGATTCAGAGAGCATTCCGGAAACGGCAAGAACGAAGACTTGCCCAAAAAAATGTTGCCGCTATAAAGATACAGTCATGGTACAGAATGGTGAAATGCCAAAAACTGTACAAAAACATCCTTCAGAAAACTATCAATATACAGGCATGGTACAGAGGTAACAAAGAAAGACGCAACTTTCAGTTTTTAAAACTACAGCACTCTTCTGCCGTTGCTATCCAAAGAGCATTCAAAGCAAACATTCTCCGAAGAAGATTCTTAGAAATAAGACAAGCGTCCATTGTAATTCAGCATTGGTTTAGGGCCTGTAGGCAAAAAGAGAGCGAAAGGAAACGATATCTGGAAAAGAAATGTGCAGCCATTACTTTGCAAGCAGCATTCCGTGGATACTTGGTGCGCAAAGCAAACAAGGAACTACAGCGGGCATCGGTTGTGATTCAAACGGCTTTCAGAATGTTTGTAGCTCGAAAGGGATTTTTGTCTTTGAGAAAAGCAGCCCTTGCCGTACAGCAGCAGTACAAGGCTGTTATGTTGGGTAGGAAGTTGAGGAAAGAATACCTGGATCGACGGCGCTCTGTAGTTGTACTTCAGGCTTTGTGGAGGGGACGAGCAGAGAGAAAGAAGATCGAAGGAATGCATAAAGCTGCTGTATTGATACAGTCTTACTACCGTAGGTATGCAGCACGGTCAGAGTTCAAGTCGAAGAGAAGCGCCGCTTTGACGATACAGAGCCGTTACAGAGCCCACAGGTCGGGGAGGACAACGCATTTGCGTTACCTGCGTCTGAGGAAAGCTGCCGTTTCTCTGCAGGCGGGGTTCCGAGGCATGAAAGCGAGGCAGAAGCTGAGGAAGCAACACAGAGCAGCCACTCTAATTCAGGCGACATTTAAAGCTTTCATTTGTCGCCGACAATTTTTGTCTCTCAAAAGTGCGGCTACTGTCCTCCAGACTCGCTATCGGGCACATTTACTCGCCCAGTCTCATCAACGGCAATACAGTCTTCTGCGACAAATGACTGTAAGGATTCAGGCCGTGTATCGGGGCTCTAAAGAAAGAAGGCGTATAAGGAGAATGCACGAAGCAGCAACAACCATTCAAGCATGCTTCAGAAGGCATAAAGCACAGGTGACTTTTGCTGCAGCCAGGTGTGCAGCATCTGTTATACAGCAGCGTTACAGAGCTTATGTCAAAGGAAGACAAGAGCGCAAAAATTACTTGACGATCAGGGATTCTGTCGTGGTAATGCAGTCTGCATACAGGGGGATGAAAGTTAGACACCAAGTCCAAGAAATGCATAGATCAGCAACTGTGATTCAGGCACATTACCGGAGGCACATCATGGTTGTGAAATTTCAGAGATTACGCTGGGCAGCCACTGTTGTAGGTCAGCGGTTTAGAGCAAACCAGAAGAGGAATGTTCAGGTCTCGAAATACGCAGCTATGAAAAAAGCTGCAGTTTGCATTCAGTCTGCTTACCGTGGAATGACAACTAGGAAACGAGTCAAAACGATGCAAGAGGCTGCCAGAGTAATTCAACAGAGATATACGGCTTACCGGGAGCACAAGAGGTATCTTGCAATGAGATCAGCTGTTATCCAGATTCAGCAATGGTACAGGGCTCTTATCATTGCCAGGCTACAACAGAAGTACTACTATTCTTTGCGAGCCGCAGCCATCACAGTGCAATCCGTGTACAGAGGAATGAAAGTTAGGAGAGAAGTTCAAAGGAGACATAAAGCAGCCACAGTGATTCAAGCAGCTTTTCAAATGTACAGAGCAAGGATGGCCTTTAAAGCTGAAAGGCTAGCTGCTACTATTATACAGAGACAATACAGGGCCCATCTACAGAGAAAGAGAGACCAGGAACATTTCTTGAAACTGCGTCACAGTGCCATTGTGATCCAGTCAGTTTTCAGAGGTAACAAGACAAGACGTGAGATGAGGAAAATGCATGAAGCAGCAACAACCATTCAAGCATGCTTCAGAAGGCATAAAGCACAGGTGACTTTTGTTGCAGCCAGGTGTGCAGCATCTGTTATACAGCAGCGTTACAGAGCTTATGTCAAAGGAAGACAAGAGCGCAAAAATTACTTGAAGATCAGGGATTCTGTCGTGGTAATGCAGTCTGCATACAGGGGGATGAAAGTTAGACACCAAGTCCAAGAAATGCATAGATCGGCAACTGTGATTCAGGCACATTACCGGAGGCACATCATGGTTGTGAAATTTCAGAGATTACGCTGGGCAGCCACTGTTGTAGGTCAGCGGTTTAGAGCAAACCAGGAGAGGAATGTTCAGGTCTCGAAATATGCAGCTATGAAAAAAGCTGCAGTTTGCATTCAGTCTGCTTACCGTGGAATGACAACTAGGAAACGAGTCAAAACGATGCAAGAGGCTGCCAGAGTAATTCAATGGAGATATATGGCTTACCGGGAGCACAAGAGGTATCTTGCAATGAGATCAGCTGTTATCCAGATTCAGCAATGGTACAGGGCTCTTATCATTGCCAGGCTACAACAGAAGTACTACTATTCTTTGCGAGCCGCAGCCATCACAGTGCAATCTGTGTACAGAGGAATGAAAGTTAGGAGAGAAGTTCAAAGGAGACATAAAGCAGCCACAGTGATTCAAGCAGCTTTTCAAATGTACAGAGCAAGGATGGCCTTTAAAGCTGAAAGGCTAGCTGCTACTATTATACAGAGACAATACAGGGCCCATCTGCAGAGAAAGAGAGACCAGGAACATTTCTTGAAACTGCGTCACAGTGCCATTGTGATCCAGTCAGTTTTCAGAGGTAATAAGACGAGACGTGAGATGAGGAAAATGCATTCTGCTGCCACTGTGATTCAGTCGCAGTTCAGGATGTACCAGTGTCGCGGGCGTTTCAAGAAAATGCGATCGGCTATCATGGCTGTGCAAGGGAGGTACAGAGCCTGCAGAGTACGAGATTCACTAACACAGCAGTATAGGGCAAAGAGAGCTGCGGCTCTCGTCATCCAGAGAGCTTTCCGCGGACACAGAGTTAGGCGGCAGGTCAGTGCGATGCACCGAGCTGCCACAGTCATCCAGAGAAGGTTTCGTATGTACAGAGATAGGAAACGCTTCCTTTCTCTCAGAGCAGGTGCATTGCTTGTTCAACGAAGATATCGAGCTCTGGTAGCTATGAGAACACAACGGAAGGAATACCTGAAGCAGTGCTGGTCAACCGTTATCTTACAAGCAGCTTACAGGGGAATGAAGGTTCGACAGCATTTGCAGAAGGAACACAGAGCGGCTGTGATGATCCAAGCCCATGTTAGAAGACACTTAGTGAGATCTCGCTATCTTAGGCTGCAGTGGGCCACAAAAGTTGTCCAGCGACATTTTAGAGCCCAAAAAATGATGAAAGCAGAAGTCCAATCTCTGAAAGAAAAGATGGCTGCCACAACCCTTCAAGCCGCTTTCCGCGGAATGAAGACAAGGAAGCACATAAAACAAATGCAGGGGGCTGCCAGTGCTATTCAAAGAAGTTTCAGAACATACCGGGCACACAGGAAGTATCTTTCCCTGAAAACATCTGTTCTTGCCATTCAGCGAAGGTACCGTTCTGTGATTGCTACAAGACAACAGAAAGAGCACTATCATCGTATACGCTCCGCTACAATAACCCTGCAGGGTGCTTATAGAGGTTACAAGACAAGGAAGGAGATGCGACAAAAACATGCCGCTGCAACTGTGCTCCAGGCAGAATTTCGAAGGCACAGAGCGGTGGTTACATTTCAAGCAATGCGATTGGCTGCTGTCATCATTCAGAGACATTATAAATCTTACAAACAGAGAAAAGAAGATAGAGAGAAATTTTTAATGTTAAGAAATTCTGTCATTGCCATTCAGGCAGCATTCCGGGGACAAAGAGCTCGTAGGGACATGGCTCAACTGCATAAAACTGCTGTGCTCATACAATCCAATTATAGAATGCATAGACAACGAGTGGCTTTCCAAAGGATGCGCTGGGCTGCTGCTGTTCTTCAACATAAGTTCAGAGCGCAGAAACTGAGAAACTCTCAAGTGCTGCTGTACCAACAAATTAAGAAGGCAACAGTTTGCATCCAGACTTCTTTCCGTCGCAAGCGAGCAAGGGAACTGCTGAAACGAGAGAGAGCTGCCCTGAAAATTCAGTCCTTCCTGAGAATGCGTGTGCAACGCCGCTGCTTCTTGCAGCAAAGGGCTGCCTCAGTAGTTATTCAGTCTGCATTTAGGTGTTACCATGCCAGAGTTAGATACGCAAAGATGCAGACCTCCTCAGTGCAAATCCAAAGATGGTACAAGTCATGCCGTTTGGCTCAGAAACAGAAGGCGGAACACCTTGCCGTCAGGCAAGCAACAGTGACATTGCAGTCAGCATTTCGCGGCGTGCTGGCAAGGAGACTTGTTGCACGATTGCGTGCTGCAGTCAAGATCCAGTCGGTACTGCAAATGTTCTGGCATCGCAAACAGTTTTTGAATCTCCGGTCGAGTACCGTCAAGATACAGTCTCATTACAGAATGTGGACGGCAAGGAGACGGTTTCTGAGCTACCGGACAGCAGCTGTGACTCTGCAGAAGCACTTCAGAGCCCAGCAATTAATGAAGGACCAGAGGTGTGCTTACGTAAACACTCGGAAAAGTATTGTGACTCTTCAAGCGGCAGTACGTGGACACATTGAATACAAAAACTTCCAAAGGTTAAAGAGGAGTGCAGTTACAATTCAGGTATGGACTGCTTTTTCTTATGATTGTTTATGTCATGCATGTAATTTGTGTTGTGTCATGGAGCATTAATTTAACCAAAGTACATTTCCTGTGCACAATTTTATCCTAAATCATTTTTTGACCATTTTATTGAGATGCAACTTGCTTTGCAAGTGTATTGTCATAAACCTAGATTCTGTCTAAAGCGGAATGTAGGGTGTAGGCCCTGGATTCCTGATACAACAGATAACAGCTGCCACCACTTTTTTCAGGATTACTCCAGGCATGCTTTGTCAAATTTGGTGAAGATTGGATCAGCTTTGTAGAACGATAAGAAAAATGTGTGTTTTTGAAAAGAAAAAAAAAAAATTCTAAATGGCAGAACATTTTGGCATTCACATATTAAATAGGAATATACATTTTGTTCAGCATTAACAAAAAGTTCATTGCCAGTGTACAACCAGTTGCATTTATGCAGGGGAATCGAATGTCGAACTGCCTTTTAAACTTATACTTATCAAGATTTTCCACCTTGTGGTAGAGCATAGTTTTTTTATTGCACAGCAATGTTCATTTCTTCACTTTGTTACAGGCTGCATTTCGTGGACACCAAGCAAGACGGCATGCCAAGAGGTCGCAAGCAGCCCTTAAAATTCAAGCTTGGTTCAGGGGAAACGTGTCGCGGCAGAAGTTCATTGCAAAACAAAAAGCCATCACAACTGTCCGCCGGTGTATGCAAACAAGACTTCATCGGAATAGGTAACCTACTCTTAAGTCGGTCGTTATATTAAACATATGACGTGCTTATAAAGAGTCTATTGCTTTTTAAAGGACCTTCGAGATTTTCATATTTGGTACATTCACATTTACTTTTTAAATCTTGAATATTATGGATTGAAAATTTTGTACATGGGGAAAAAACGAAATATCTGAACTGCTTTGACAAAAATGCAGGAACTGATTGCATTTAAATATGTATGCACCCATGCTGTCTCAATTCCTAAGACTCCAATGATAATCAGTCATTGTTTTTGTTAGGTTCCGAAAGGTCCGGCAAAGTGTATGCATTATCCAGAGGAGGTGGAGGGAAACACTTGATGCCAGGCGAACGCATCATGACTTCCTGGAAATGAGGTCTTCCGCAGTTAAAATTCAAGCGTTGTGGAGAGGTCATACTATCCGGTTGAACCTACAGAAGGTAATGCTTGTAATGAATGTATGTCACGTTATAGTTTACCATGTTTTACTCGTGTCCACATTAACATTACAATTGTTTTGTATTTTTCACAGGAACAGACAGCTGCCTGCGTGATTCAGTCATCATATCGTGGATACGTGCAGAGGAAAGCTTTCCAACGAATGAAGAGGTCTGTCTTGGTCCTACAGAAACATGTCCGAGCACTGCGAAGAGGAAAAGAGGATTTGGAGACCTTTAAGAACACAAAGAGCGCTGTCATCACCATTCAAGCTTTCTGCCGTGGGTGGCTTGTCAGACGACAGGTAATTGCAATGATTCAATTGCAAACTAGAATCTAACTAATTTTCCTCAAGCTACCTGTTTAAAGCAGTTTAAAGGGTATGGGAGTACTGCATGTGATATACTTCATTTTCGAAATAGCCAGTATAGATATAAATAGCCAGTATAGATTCTACATGACCTCACATCACAAACAAAATATGAGTTTTTCCCTCCTTAAAACCTGAATGTTTATGCACTGGCAGAAGAAAGCAAAACTGGGCCATTCCAAAGCAAGAAATAATGTATTTAAACATAGAAAATAAAAAAAGTACATATTTGCATGTTAGTTTTAACAATTGTTGTTGCATTTTCTTGCATTTGAGATATGTTTTAAATCTGAATTAAACAATATTTCAGATCTGACAACCTAACTTTGTATTGATTGTTTGGCACATGCATTTATATAAGTTGTGTAAGTCGCTCTGGATAAGAGCGTCTGCTAAATGCCTGTAATGTAATGTAATGCATTTCAAAGCAAATACACCCACATTTTTAACACTATTTTTGTGGACTAATTTTGTAGCTAAACATCCAGGCCTATTCGTAAGGAAGGCAGTCATTGAAGGACATCCAATGATCCTGTCATTTTTTTTTTCTTCTGCAGCTGAAAGAGGAGGCCCAAACCAGGAGGAGACACCGTTTCTCTGCGGCAGTTTACCACCACCTTTGTGCCGTAAAGATTCAGCGAGGGCTCCGGGCCCATTGGGCACTGAAGTCTGCTAAGAGACAGTTGCACTATGTTATTTACATTCAGGTACACTGAAAATAACTGGTATAGTAAATCATTTTTCACTTTTGCTGCATATGTATTTATTTTTCTAATGGAAAATGTTTTGAATGAGTGGTCAGTTTTTGTTGGAAACAGTTTTGTAAGCAACCCTTTGCCAAATGTACCCTGTTTCGCTAATCACCATGTTTTAGGCGATGTAATTGATAGATCAGAGCTAGAGATGCTTGGTGTACAGTTACTTCTGGAGTACAGTGTTAAGGTCATTTCGAGTTCTGTCTGGTGGTGTTTCAGGACAGTGAACTTAGCATGGTGTGTGTGTTCGTGTGTTGATTATCCCCCCCCCCCCCCGCCTTTTACCAGAGGTGGATCAGAGCTAAGCTGCAGAAAAAGAGGTACCTTGAAAAGAAGATGAAGATCATAAAGGCGCAGAGAGCAGTTAGAGGGTGGTTATCTCGGCGCCACACGGCTGCTGTCGTCATCCAACGTGCTGTAAAGAAATACTTGTCCAAGAAACGAGAACTGAGGGTGCAACGTGGAATCATCGAGGCACAGGTACACCGGAACTATGTGGAAAAGGCTACATATCTCTGATGTTCACCACAAAAATAAGTGTAGCGGGGTGCCATGATTTAAGACCTATGTAATGGTCAGGGTTCGTACGGTCATGAAAAACCTGGAAAAGTCATTGAAATTTAAAATGCAATTTCCAGGCCCTGGAAAAGTTATGGAAAATAATATTTTTTGAAAAGTTTTGGAAAAGTAATGGAAATATAGCTAAAGTTGCATCAAATATAATTACTAATTAATCCAATCATAAAAATAGTATGTATAGTAATAAAATGTAAATTGGCACGTAACCTTCGCGGTATTTTGGTGGTGTGAGAAGTTAATTCGGTCCGGCTCAGTCTGTTTACAGGCACGCCTCTGCTGATGTAGCAGTTCGTAAACGTAGGCCCTACTGTGCCGACAATATGCCAGGTGTGCAGCTTCAGTAATATATCAGGGCTCGAAATTAACTTTTTTACTTGGTAGCACTGGTGCTCCCAACTTCAAAAACTTAGGAACACCCACCGAAATGTAAGGAGCACCAACAATATATGCAATAGATTTTTTATTAATAAAAACGACAATATAACAGTACGGTTTACAAGGAACAGTTAAAGTGTCACGCATAAAATGTGTCGACTCTTCAAGGAATTGCGTGTTATCCATTCAAACGACAAAGCGCTTCTCGTCACATTAATTCCGCTAATTAAATCAGTAAACTGCATCGGAGAAATGAGCTGTTCCAACCGGGTCGCTACACAAAACGTCCGCTTCAACTTTTCAGCTTTCGATAACGCTAATAAATTGAACATAAACTTTTGTCTTCAGGTAACATTAGTTACGCGTCGCGTGACAGTGGAGTGCAGGGAAAGGGAGTGATTGAAGGCTAATATTAACCTATTTAAAATCAGCATTAAAGGTAAGAATGTCAAGCTCGCGATTGGTTAGAAGGGTCACCGTCAGCTCACAAGGGACATGCTGAGCGTATTAGCGAATGTACAGAGAAAGAGACGTTCGACTGGAAAAAGGAAAAAAAAAAGGTCGCACCAGAACAATTATTTGCACTCGCACAAATGCTCCCAATTATATTTCGAGGTCGCACAGATTCAATTTCGGGAGCATATGCGACCAAAATGGTCGCAATTTCGAGCCCTGTTTGAGACATTGACAAAAATGTTAAACTATTCGAATTAAAATATAAGAGAATGTATCTAAGTGTGTCTGTCTGGTGTTTGTTTGTTTTAGAGAGGCACCATATGTTTCAGATGCAGACCTAATTTTACTTAGTGTTATTTATTTATTTATTGACCTTTCAGCATTATTACAGGTTCATAAAGACAGTTGTCATTAAAAACACTGAATTATTTTGCTGTTGCAATAAAACATCAATACTAAGTAGACAAAAAATTTTAAATATTGCAATTATCTAAACTGAGATCTAATCTCGTATCCCAAATTTAAATTTAAAATCCGCTGTCATTTAGGAGTCTGCACATATAGGGGATTGGTGATCTCCTGTATCTCTCAGTTCGACATCTTGGGATGGCCAGTTGGTTTGAATTCCTTGTCTGACGACCTGTGAGCTCCTCCCTGAGGGGGGGTAGCCAGTCACTGAAGTTGGACTTGAGCAGCTTTCTGGCAAAGCCAAGACACAGTTGAGTGCGTCTCTTTGATAGAGTGCACAATCCGAGAGTGCAGAGAGCCTCTGGGTACCCTGAGTACCTCTGGCCAAGTATGATTTTACAAGCCCGTTTCTGCGTGCTTTCCAGCCTTTTAGCCTGGTCTGTAGTGAGGGAACTGTGCCAGACGGGGACTGCATACTCCAGCACCGGGCGTACGTAGCCTATGTAGATGGAAACCAGTTCTGGGTCTCGGACACCAAATTTCTTCAGGCGACGCAGAGCAAAAAGCTTCCTGTTCGCTGAGGTCAGCATGTGGTCCACCTGACTGTCCCAATGCAAATTACTCTGGATGGTGACCCCCAGGACCTTGACAGTGTCACAGACTTCCACGATGTTCTGGTCAATGGAGAGAGTCGGCAGGGCGGGTGGATGCCTCATGTGGGTGACTTTACATTTCTTTGGGTTGAGTTTCATTTTGTGCTCCTCTACCCAGATATCAAGACCATTCAGGGTCTGTTGGAGGGTACAGGGTAGTTGGAGCTGTTACAATAAATAATTTTAAATTGTCCCACTGAGATAAAGTCATTTGTTTTGGTCATGGAAATTCAGTTAAAGGTTGTGGAGAAGTCATGGCAAAGTCATTGAAAATCATTGGTGAAAAAGTGTATGAACCCTGAATGGTTTAAAAGGTGTTTTTTTTCTTTCTTTGAAGGCATTGTGGAGAGGACACCGATCACGAAAAGCCAACGACGCACCAAAAGTTGTTGCTATAAGGCACCGCCTCAGGAAAGTAAACCAAAGGGTCAAAGAAGAGGACCGACTTTGTAACAAGACCACAGTTGCCATAGATTACCTTCTTCGATACAAGCATTTCTCCTACATTCTTGCAGCTTTGAAGCACTTGGGTAAAAAGTTTTTATTTTTAGTTGCCATTGCATGGATTTGAGACCCCTTAATCATGTGGATGTAACCACTAATGGTGATTTTTATTATTATAGAGACTGCAACCCGACTTTCTCCTGAATGCTGTGAGCGCCTTGTGAACAGTGGAGCTACGCTTGTCATATTCACTCTCATAAGGAGCTGCAATCGAAGCGTTCCCTGTATGGAAGTGATCACCTTTGCAATCCAAGTTCTTCTGAATTTGTCAAAAGTATGTTGTTTCCACAAGTTATAAAACTGCCTCATCAGCATCTTTTTCAGGGTATACAGATGTTATTAATTTCTGTTTTGCATTATGAGAAAAACACACTGCCACTTCAGTGGTAGGTCAAAGATATGTAGTGCTGTTCTCTTGCATTTGTTTTTGTTGGGTTAGAATGCAAATCCTCTACACAAAAAATATGAACACTTGTTGATGGGTAGTGTATTTGTATTGCTTTTATTCATTTTTTAAATTTCACACATTCATCTATTTTGTGCCCCTTTAGTATTATAAGACCACAGAAGCAGTTTATGCTGTGGAGAATTCAGTGAACACACTGTTGGACCTGCTGCAGATCTACAGAGAGAAAGCTGGGGACAAGGTGGCAGACAAAGGAGGTAGCATTTTCACCAAGACCTGTTTTCTCCTTGCCATCTTGCTACAGGATGAACAGAGGGCTTTGGTTAGTATGTCATTTTGATTCTGTGTGTTTAAAAAAAAAATGTGACTGGTTGCATCAGAGAGTACATAAAAGAACTATTTTAATCTCTCGAAACTGTCTTGCAGGAGGTAAGGAATCTCCCCAAAGCCACAGATAGAATTCGCAGTTTATATTTTCTGACGGCTCGAAAACACAAAATGGACACGGAAAGAACGGTGACAAAACTGAAGATGAATGTGTCCCTTAACGGAAGCCTCTTTACCCAGCCTACCCCTCGAAAAGCAAAAGCACGGCCAAGGTAGGTTTGAAATGGATTGACTCTGTTTAATGTAGTTTGCCTTGTTAAGCCATGCTCTGCGATGTTGTCTGATAAACATTTTTGTTTTCATTTCCTTTTTATTGTCATGGGTCATTATTTAATATTTGTTTCATTTATTTTACGTTTCTCGAGAGTTACGTGAGATTCAAAACAACGTTGTCTAATCTATGTGTCAGATTTGGTTTAAAAAAATAATGTGAAGGTGCTTCACTGAAAATGCCTATCAGGAATGGATTATTTAGCTGCCATTTTTCAAATTTTAGAAATGAAATGGGCTCATTCAGGATTTGCAGTTTAAAGGGTAAACATCAGATATTATAAATGAAAAACACCAGCCAAATGTAAGAATTTTATGATTCAAAATAACAATTTTATTGAAATAAAGATATAAGCCCTAAAAGATTGCTTAAAAGTGCTTACTCTTCCTCCCCCACCTCCCCTTTTCAATAATCTTCTGAATGATCACCGACATCATATTTTGTGATGTGATAGTGAGGACATTCGATACTTTTAAATTAGCAATAGCTTGCCCCTTTTCCATAAAAGAATTTGCCTATATCGCTGCAACTTGGTCCACATAAATTTATTGCGATATTGTTAATGGAAATTAACATATACATATGATGCTGGACTATTTCATTCGCTGGAGGTGGATTAGAGTAGATCCTAAGGTAGGAGCTAATTAGCACTGTTAGCATGGAGCCCATTTTGTCTAATGTCCTTGTACTGGACCAAGCGACAACAACTCGCCTCTAGTAGTGAAGCCTTTCTCCCCAGTGGCTGAAGAGTGAACTGCAATGCCTGGTTGCAAAAAGAACTTGAAACCCTGCCCATCCAATGTTAAGTCAATGGGGAAAGCCTGAAAAGAGGCACATTTTCTCTAGCCGCATTTCCACCACAGGAACTTTACCCCGGAACTAGGAACCTTTTGAGGAACTCAGTGCGTTTCGACCGCAGGAACTAGGGTCTAAATTAAGTTCCGGGGACTTTATTTTACCCCCAAAAAAGTCCCTGCTCGGGGGTAGTACTTTCCAAAAGTACCGGAACCTTTGGGGTGGGGCGCAAGCGCTGAAAATTTCTGATTGGTCGACAACTTGCAGTGTTTTATTTCAACCGCCATTTTTAAAAATCTGCAGCCGCAAACCTATTTATTTTCATAATAACTTGAAATCAAACTTGTATGTTATGCGGCGCAGTAGTCTAATTTTGGTTATAGCCTGCCAACATCTTGGAATTATAACGTGTGCTCTTCTGTTCTTTTCTTGCTTTAGTATTCGTTTTATAAAATGCTAAGCATTCGTGCTGGGACAGCATATTACGTACCAAAACATTCAAACGGATTCATTCGGTTGCTGAATATTTTCTTCCAGATTTTCTTTGTTAGCCCGTTGTAATTGACTCAAAACGTTTGATACAGTTATGTGAGGTATGCGGTAGTTCTGCGTAATTTACATTGGTGATACAGTAAAAGCAAACTGGAAATCACCTTCCGCACTTTTTGTCAGGGTAAAATAACAGGTTAATTCTAGTAATCGTCCCTTTAGCTTTTTCAGACTGCCGTAATTTTACTCTGCCATTCTTCAATTCCACAAAAAGACCAGGAAGACTATGGACTAATTTATGGTGCATGGTTCGCATCTGGAGGGCACACTTCGCTGCTCGGCTAGCAGTAACTCTGAAGGAAAGCAAACAGGTGGCTGTACCACTGCTAATTTAAATTTTCACGCAAGTCCGAGTTTTCGTTCTATTCTTTTCATTTTGTGATTAGCCTATATGGAATTGACGATGAGAAAGTAATCAATTCAACAGCAAATTGTTTACAACGTGTGCATGTTTTCTGCTGTTGTTGCCAGTTATTTGTGGAATGTGAATGCATTCTGTCGCCTCGGATGTCAAGACATGAAAGTGAATGTTTGCATGAAAACATAATGAATGTGTTTGAGAGGATATATAAAACAGTTACAATCTGACTTTGGCCTGTTATATCCTATTTGTTGCATAACAACGGTCCAAGTTTAACTACCAACAACAGTTTTGCTTGACAACTGTAAAATATGCTCAAACGGCTACGGAAGAATATTTCAATTTCAGGTGATTAAATCGATAAAAATCAATAAATACAAAAGTAACCACATATAGTCATTGTTGGTAACCCGTTGTATATAAGTGGAATAAACCCCTCCGGGCTGTCCCAGTTACTAGAAAATAATGTAGGCTACTTCGGTGGTGGTATGGGGTTACAGAAGAAATCATAGGACAGATGGACCGATGACAACGTCGCTTTTTCATACGTCAGTGGGCTAATTTGCCTAATCTTCGCGGGACTTTAGACCGCGGTGGAAACGCAGACAACAATGGGCTGAAGGAACCTGTTAGTACATTGAAAAGTAGTTCATGGGACTAAAAGTTCCAGGTGATTTTAG
This sequence comes from Anguilla anguilla, assembly GCF_013347855.1. Lineage (NCBI taxonomy): Eukaryota > Metazoa > Chordata > Actinopteri > Anguilliformes > Anguillidae > Anguilla > Anguilla anguilla. Next base: position 28,642,966 of record NC_049204.1, on the reverse strand, counting down.
TGGAAACACGGCTTCTGAGGACATATAAAGTCAATACATTTTTTTACACAAGAAATGATGGCTTAACTAGTTAATCCCATCCCTTGTAATGTCTCCCCTGGGTTTGATTTTTTAAAATAATTCAGTGAAAATTCCCAAATTTTGGTTAATTTCAGTGCATGCAATGTGGCTTGTCCTTATGACCGTATGACCATATAAGGACATTCCCCATCCTCGCAGCCAGGCAGAGTGCTTCAGCGGCAGGTGCGATGCTGTGTCATTTTATGATTAGCTAGATTGCATACGATCTCACCATTTTAAATCCAAGGTCCAAAATGTTGTGTGCTGCGTTCAACTCAAAGCCGGTATAAAAAATAGGGTTCAAATGTACTATTCTCTCCCGTTCTTTTGGTTAGTACATTTGAGACATTTTCTGATAAGCAAGGTTCTATGTCAAGATGCAATTTTTTACCATTTTGGGGTTTCAGTTGATTCTCATAGTCTAAAGTCCCGTCTTTTATAATTTGTATATGTTGTTGGTGAAATCAGATTTGTAAGCAGTTCTTTAATGAAGCTTCTTTAAGAAGTCAAGCTAGGGGGATTTTAAAGCTTGCTGTCTTGCTATTGATCTATCTAGCTATCTAGAGATCTGTTATCTATCTGTCTATATAACTAGCTAGCTAGTGATCTATTTTATCTGTCTGTCTATCTATGTAAATATCTAAACATTAAACGTATCTTGCACAATTAACTTTTTTTAAAAGTGGTTCTGTGGTTGCAAGGACACACTTGTCGTCCAAACGTGGGCGTGTCTAATTACCATGTAAGATAGTCGGGGTGGGTTTTCCTGCAGTCATGGACTCCACTCTTTTGCTCCACTGCGCTTGCGTTGGTTGCAACGGGCAATGGCTGCGCCCTACTTTGGGCTTCATGCGCCAGTGAGCACTAACCATAGGAAATCAGTGGATGACGTCACAATCATTTCGTCCATATTTTTATATGGTCTACGTACTGGATGCACAGACACGCACAAATTTGGTATTGGTGTTCTCATATGAATGTGGCCAAGATAGCTAAAAGGTACTTTGATTGTTGGCTTTGAGAGGAATCCTACAAATTGGATCACCTCTGGCTGAGCAGGATTAGCGATTAGCCTATGTCTTCTACAGACTCATCGGTCATCTGAGTCACTGAATGTCCTTTGATTCAGAATCAGATATTTCAGTGCTGTCAGTTTCTGTCATCTTTTCTACCAAATGCTGTCAATTTCTGTCATCTTTTCAACCTCAAGGTATAATGGCAGAGCTGTTTGCCTTCTACCTATTGCATCACAGAAGTAATTATCTGGCGTGCCTGGGTGTTTCCTTCAGGAGAGATCAGTTTCTCTCATTTTTAGCCATACTAAAAACAATTTCTCATTAATGGAAAAACCTCTAGACAAAAAAGAATTGGTGTACTATCTTCTGGGAATGCCGTTTGTGGTGTTTACCCTTTAAAAGGGTACCTGAACATTAGCTCTTTTCTGTAAATGGCCGAGCTGGCATGTAAATTGAGTGGCTCTCTCGTGGAGATTTTGATATCCATTTTTGTTCATCCTGTGCTGAATTGGCTTGTCCATTTCTGATATTTGGAGCAGTTGGTTATAAGAGAAGTAGAGGAGGCTACTAGGGATTTCCTACTAGGAGCAAGGTGATGAGGAAGAACTGCAGGCAACCTTTTTTTCTATGAGCCTTGTCCTAATACAACCAATAGGTGGTGCTACAGGCAAATAACAGATTTTTAATATGTTTTATAGCAGTTTTTTTAAGCTTCACCAAAAGGATATATGCTTCTTTCGCTTCATTTGACCATGTTAATATGATATAAAAATCATCCAAAGTACACTAAATGGTCAAAAATATGTGGACACCTGACATCCAACATCTCATCCAGAATTATGGAAATTAGTATGGAGCTGGTCCACCATTTGCTGCTATAACAATCTCCACTCTTCTGGGAAGGCTTTATACTAGATGTTGGAGCATTGCTATGGGGATTTTCTTCCATTCAGCTGGAAGAGCATTAGTGAGGTCCTTCACTGATTGGGCGATTAGGCCTGGCTCACAGTTGACTTTCCAATTGAGAACTTTTCTGTATGGACCTCACTTTGTACCCGGGGGCATTGTCATGCTGCAACGGGAAAGGCCCTACCCCAACTGTTGGGGAAGCACAGAATCTAGAATGATATTGTATGCTGTAGCATTAAGATTTGCCTTCACTAGGAATTAAGGGGCCTAGACCAAACCATGAAAAACAGACCCTGACCAAGGGATGTCCAGATACTTTTGGTCACCTTTTTGTGGTCCTGCCATACTTCAATTAATGAAATAACAGTCAATGACCCAATAAGGAGTATGGAGTTTATAACCAGAGAAATGGGGTTGGAATCAAAAAACCATATAAGGATCATTGATTCATTGCATGCTGCATGGAGAATATTTAAACTTTACCACTACATTTGGTCTAATCAAGTCTAATTGAGCATTCTGAAATGCAGCTAGTTATGTTATAATAGCCTGCACAATTCTGTTTTATCTCATGCAGTGGTTTCATTAGTATTTTAGACCAGTATTAATGCCTTGTCAACATAAGTGTATACCTATTTTCAACCAAAGACCTATCTTCCCTACAACAACATGGTTGCATAAGTACCTATAAAGAGATTATACTGTAGCAAGTTGTGCTAGCTAAGTAGCTACCTAGTTTAATTTACGACAGGTTTACTAGATTACATTTGAATGTAAATTTCAAATGCTCACTTTGCTTGTCTATTAACTGTCTACAGACTGAACAGCCACACCTGGTAATCTTCGGCATTTGAAGATGGGTAGTTTTTATTTAGTAAGTTTGGTTGTATTAATGTGTAATTCACTGAATGTGTGTCACTCTTCCAGCACTGAGCCCCTGCCTCACCCTCCTCTACAGTTCAGGTGCATTTACCTCTCTTGTTGTGCTACCGGTTTTCCCAAGTTTAATTCGATTTTCTATTCTAGAATTGCACCTGACTGGGTCTTGAGACGAGACAAGATGAAAGAAGTGGTGGATCCTCTTCAAGCAATTCAGATGGTCGCGGATGCTTTTACACTTGTGCCTTGAATTGTGTTGAGAAGCAGGTGTGTGGTGTCTGTTCTACCAAGGATGTTTATAATGAATTGTATGATGTACTTGGATTTTTGTGTTTGTGCGACCTGCAAAGTAGACTATGTTGGGCTTGTAAATAAGATATTCAACATTAGTATAGCATGCCTGTACCTTTTCTATGGCAACAGAATTAAAGAAAGAAATCCACTTTCGATTTCATATTTTTATCCTGGTATTATTCAGTTTCTTGCGTGTAAAGCATCCGGTTTTTTTATTTGGCAAATTAAACGTTTTCCACAAAAATTATGTTGTTTGTGTGTTTATTTTAAATGATTTAGTCAGTTCTTTTTGAAAGAAGCTATTTTTCTTTTCCTGTAATTTCTATTTTACTTTTTGTGTGTTTTTTGTTTTATTTTATTTTTTACAAATTTTTTTTATAAAGTGTTTCTGTTCCTACCTGATTTGACCGCCTTTCTTATTGTGGAGTCATGAACACTGACCTTAGCTGAAGCTAGAGAGGCCTGCCATTCTTTCAATGTTCTTCTGAAATCTTTTGTAACTTCCTGGATGAGCTGTCGTGGTGCCCTTGGAAAAAATTTTGGCAGGCCGGCCACTCCTGGAAAGACTCACCACTGTCCTAGGTGCTCCATTTGGAGATAATTGCTCTTACGGTGGTTCAGTGGAATCGAAGATCGTTAGAAATGGCTTTGTAACCATTTCCAGACTGATATATTTCAACAACTTTTTCTCTCATCTCTTCTGGAATTTTCTTTGTGTCATAGTGGCTTCCAGAAACTTTGTGGAGACTACTTCACTTTGATGGTAAGGTTCAATGTGAATGAAGTTTAGATTCAGTAGGGCTGGATGCAATCCAGCCAGGCAGTGTTCATTGAGTTGACTCTAATTATCAATTCAATTTGGTTAATTGGCTGATTGAGTAGCAATTGCATTATTACATGAGTGATATGTGTGTTTCATAACTTTTTTCATGAAATAAACAAAATAATTATTTTAAAAATGTTTTTGTTTACTCCATTTCCCTTAGTCTTATATGAAATTTTGTCCAAATATTTTCAAACAATAAGTGTGGCATATTTGAACTATACTGATAAATGTGAGTGCACTGCATGAAGTTTGTTGTATAATGTGCAAATTATTAAAGTAGTGAAAATATATTGACTATTCAGCCTGGAAGAGAAGGACTCGCATTTCCCCCCAAGATTTTAGTTGAAAGCTTTCATAAAAAGTGCATTTATACCACGCCACCACAAGGTGGAAGTCGAAGGCCAAAAATGAACTACACACCTCTGGGGAAAAAATTCAGACATTTTGAATGTAATGTAATTGTTTCACAGAAATTTTATCAGAACTTTACAGAGTGCTCCATAACATTTCCCAAATGAATGTGTAAGATCTCAACTAATTCAATATCTGTGCAGATAAACCTTGTATTGTTAGACTACTTTGACTCCCAAACAAGCTGTACCACAGATTACTTTTCTTGAGATCATGTACATGCAACTAATGTCACTCGGTATTGAATGTAATTCAAAGATATTTGGAAAAATGCCTGTATGTAATGTTTAATAGATCAATAGATAAAAACCCTTTATATATCAAAACTGCATGTCTACAATTCCAACACACATTTTAGAAGTTTATATATGTAAGTTTTAATAAATATTAATATAATAGCTATTAAAAAAAAAAAGCGTGCATCTACAACCATGTTTTTTGAGTATGGCATAATATATGGAACACTATTTTTCTTAGTCCTTTTTTTGTAATTTGTATCCATTCCAGTAATTTCTCAAAATGTTAAGATATTGAATAAATTCAAACAATTCAGACTTTAAAGGTCCTCTGTCACAAGTTTTCTCCAATTGAGTAAAATCCAGGAATGTTTTATTTGTGCTTGATCAGTATTTCAACATTGTGCAATATTTCAAGTTAATTGTTAGTTCAAACTCAAATATTTGTACTGACATTGGTTATCCATTGACCATCTGAACTGTTAGTGCCTTTCAATCTCTCTCTCATGACATTACAAAATAAACTCATGAGGATTTAAAATTATAAGCTAATTATCTACCACCAGGTAGCGGCTTTGGTCCTCTGAACTTCAAAGACCAGGGCTAACTACTAGTTAAAGAATGGTGGATCTCATCCAGCTTGGGTTAGTACACATAATTACAACCAAGAGATATTACTATAGAAGCAGTTGCAGTAAAACAAGTATTGAAGTGTACCTGCTTTAGGGCTTCAGCAGGTAAATGCACAGGGACACAGCACCCAAGATATGTTCAATTCAAAATGATTTTAAGTAGCCATTTTTCAATGAACCTTACTTTCATTCTTTAAATGTATTTTTGTAATGGAAATATTTTGGATTATGCTTCAGAATAATTCTACTTTAATTATGTGATTTGTTTGTGCACTGTTCAATTAGTCATGTCTGTCTCACTGTTGTTGATTCCGTAAGAGGACCACACTGAGAAAAGTCATTGACTTTATTGGGACTTTATGTAAACCTATGCATGTGCATAGTTCTTAACTACAAGATGGAATGCTCATTGTGCCATCATTGCAATATTCGATAAATGTTTGATCAGCTGGGCTTTTCCCATATCGGCACATGAACTGAACACGATCTTTATGTTTTACGTAAAGCTTCCTTGGTGGTCCATATTTGAGCTGAATTCCTTGTCGCTCCATTTCTTCCATTGTTAATGTACATGGTTCTTAAAAACAAAACAATAGGACAGTTAATACAATTAATGACATTCTATTATAGACAGTGATTGATAAACATTTGAAATGCACTAGTTTCCCTTATTAGTTATGTTATGACCACTGTATCAAAATTAATCTGGAAGGCCAGAATTTGTAGTCACTTTGCATTTCATGCACATAAGCATGCATTCCTCCAGGAGTGCATTCTGCCAATCGACTCCTGTTTTTGCACAGCAGTCCAGGTCAGTGGTTCTCATACTTGGCCCTGGGGTACCTTGTATATGCTCATTTTTGTTACAGCAAATCTTTTGCTAAATTAAGGTTGTTGAAGACATGTTTAAATTATTTTATAATTTGTTTCTTAAACGTATCAACACAATGCGGAGGACGGAGTGTAGCACAGTGGGTAAGGAACTGGCCTTGTAACCGAAAGGTCGCAGGTTCGATTCCCGGGTAAGGACACTGCCGTTGTACCCTTGAGCAAGGTACTTTACCTGCATTGCTTCAGTATATATCCAGCTGTATAAATGGATACAATGTAAAATGCTATGTAAAAAAAAAAAAAAAAAAAGTTGTAAGTCGCTCTGGATAAGAGCGTCTGCTAAATGCCTCTAATGTAATGTAATGCTTATCGTTTGCTTTGTTTTTGAAGAATTCAAAATAATTAAATAGGATGTAAATAACTTTTTATTATAGCCAATGATGAATGAATTATATCAAACTGTGGCCCGGTACCCACATTTTCACCAGGAGCCTACTGATTCACCTCAGTCTTGTATTAGATCGGTTAAAATGCTTTACCCTTTTTTTATCTTATCATTCGCAATATAGCACAGTAAACGCAATGTGAATATCTGACTTTTCTACTTCATGGCATGCATAGCTATTTTTGCATAATGTGGGTTAAGAGGGTAAATAATCCCTCAAAACATGAAAAATATCTAATGAAGAAAAATGAAGTTTTCTTAAAATTGTGGCATTGGAATTGTTGGAACTAAAACCAGCACACACAGGGTCCCCAGGACCAAGTTTGGGAACCACAGCATGAATTAAGCACTGCAGTCAGTGTTGGAGGTGCACAGTTCACAAGGAATGTCTCACTGATGCACAATGATGGACAATTACGTGACAGATGCCCTCCCACCCCGGGTGATGTACAAATTTGGCCTGGCATGCTTAGGGCTCAATGCCAGAATACGAGGCGTGTCATGCTTTAACACACCGAGCCACCGAACAGCCCTGAAATATGAATCACAATTACGAATTTAAAGAAGTGGGGGAGGGAAGAAGGTTTATGTTGGCTGGATTGTCCTTGTCTTATCTCACACCACTGAATCCTCAGGTGGACCTGGTGCCTGCAGTGCAGCACTAGCTGGCAGGACACGCTTCAGAGGAAAGTACAATGCTTATCTACCCTCTGCTAAATCAACAAATTACTGTGCGGTATCGAGACAGACCTACAAACACACACGGACATGCCAACAATCGAGAGAAAAGGTCATTTTTAAGACTCCAACTACTGTCATGGTTCATTAATTTTACCACAAACCAGGCCATTTTTTAAGATATTGCACATATTCCAATTAACTTGTACTTGAAACATGAATTTAAAAAATGAATAAAAATCCCTGGTTATCTTTCTGTAACAGTTCTATGGTGCATACACCTTTCCTAAGTCATTACTAAAAATGAGGGATAAGACATGTAACTCACGAAGGCATTTTGGAGGGTCGTTCCATTGTCCGCCATCGCATCTTATGAACCGTGGGCCAGAAATTACATAGGAGCTCATGCACTGATATTCAGCCTCGTCGTTGTGCCTATATGTATCTTTTCGCAAACCTTTAATATCACCAAATGGAATTAATGGTGGGGGTGCACAAGAAAACCCTGAAATGAAAAAAGCCCATTGTTAAAGATTTTCATTATGTACATATTATGCATCACATTTGTCCTATACATATGAATATGACAGCATGCATGCAGTAGTTCTATTTTTACTTCTAAATATAAAAAACTGAAAATACAGACAGAGTAGTAGCCAGCAGCAAGAAAGAAACGGAGAGTATGTTCACATCCATTTTTTGTCTGGTTGATCACACAAGTGTGGCTTGGTAAATTTGGAGCTACATACTGTATGAAACCCCTGAAAGTCATAACAGCATCAGGATGTGAACTCTAGACAGAAGAGTAGTCTGGTCATCCATCCATACTTTGCATGCATGTTTGTAGATAAAAACAGGTATTCAACAAATCAATATCTAAACTTTTTAGGGGAGTACACTAACAGTCAAATCTGAAATCTATACAGTTGAATGTGAAGAATGAAGAGCAATCTTAGGATACATGTTTACTTCGACTTGTTTTGTTAAAGGTTAGCTCCAGAATAGGTTGTTAGCAGCAACAGTTTCGAATGGTAAAAGTCTGCATTTTGGCAGGTGAAATATTATAATTCTTTTTGCAAAAACTTTCAAGGAAAAGTACTACTTTGAATACAGATTTTACCCAGGTTGGTTGACACCCAGACTCTATGGGACAACCAAAGCACATTGCTTAAGCTTAGTTCACATTTGGCGACAATTCCCCCGATTTTAAGCCCTACTGCTGTTGGGCTGACTGGAGCCAGTCCGGCCAATGGTCAGCACTTAAATCAGATTTGCCCTTGTCATGAGGTTATGAGTTTGAAAGCAAATTGTAGTTCTGTTCTGTTGTAGTCCATTTCACATAGTTAAAGATCCTAATCAGTTATGAGCTAGCTAACTAGTATTAGTTTACCAAGATATCTTGCTTCAGCTGCTGTAGTTATAACAATTCAACCAAACCTGCATATCCTTCAATTTACTTTCTATTTAAATAATTATTTGAACATTCTCTTTTTAAACTAAATGTAATAAATTGGTAAAACATAGCACTCCTGGCTAACTAATAACTGTGGCAGCAGCCATATCAAAAGCAGGCAAAATAACCGTCTTCACACGGCATGTCATGTTCGCCAATCAGAGGAAAGACCATGAGCCATTGAAGTGTGCCTAGTTGAGAAAGCAATGTCCTTCCCAGTGGCAGGGATCTAATGTGTGCTGCACACCTTGCCCTCCTGTCCATGTTTGTTATGGACACTCTGCGATGACTGTGCCTAGAAACACCAAAACCTCAGGGATTCAAGTGAGCTGTCACAGCTTGTGCTTGGGCATGCTTACCCTCCTGAACATTATTAAAGTGTGACTGGAAAATGGGAATCATTTACCACCAGAATTCAACCAAATGTTATTCAACCAAGTGATATTTTCAATTTAGCTTGAACTTTCAGAGATGCTCCACATACATGGTTGTGGTTTCGGCTGGGGTGGACGCTGGGTCGGGGCATGTATTTTTCCTGAAAAACAAAAAAAGAAAACAGGAAAAACATTTGTTAAATGGGTAAGAAAAAAATGTTAATCTTTGAAATGAATACAATAAATAAGCTGCCAAACTGTTTAAATCCCATCCCAGACAATTGTTATGCCTGATAAATTGCAAATTGTACAGCCCCTGAGAAACAAATAACTAGAACCAACTATCAATGGTCTAGTGTTTTGCTAGTGACCAAAACATACACTTAGTTGGTCATAAAAGACACAAAAGTGTCCAATGGTTATCTCAGTAATTTGAAGTTATCATAGCCTTATTCCTCCAATATACAGGTATATCTAAGCTATGCAGTTTAAAACTATAAAGCATGTTGCTGTCTGTTAATCAGAATTCAAACCAACTGTAAAAAATGGATACATTTTACATTGATTTATGAAATAGCTGTATTAGATACAGAAACATAGGTGGTCAAGCTCCAAAACATAATGTGAATGAATTATAGCGTGCACTAACGGGACAGCAGACCACAGCAGACACATGACAATTATGTCCACAAATAAACCCTCTAGACCTCTCGCTCTGAACGACTGCTTATGCCATCTTACTTAAATAGGCCAAAACCCTCACCTCCACATGTAGGAAATGAGCTGCTCCATTTCCCATTTGATAGGCAGGTAACCTCTGGCTCCCCATTCAATGTCAGGTCTGAGGATGCGCATTTGAAATGTAGAACGTGTCCGTAGCTAACGGAAATATCATCTCCGAGTCCGGTAACAATCATATTGTCATTGTTTAATTCAGCCAAACATTTCACCACTGCGAAAAAGTAAAAATGGAGATTATATTAGAAATGATCCGTAAAATAAAGAAACCAAAACTATGGATTTGCTGAAATTGCAATTATAATTTATATAATTTGCATAATAATTTGTTTTGCAGAGGAAAATAAAATTCCAGTTATTTTTTTCTGATGAAATCAGCAAACAATTTTGAAAATTAAGACAAAAAATAGCTCCTTTTGTTTCCTTTTTATTAATTAAAAGAAAGAGATACAACTCATATTACTTGTTCAAACATATAACAAGCCATTACAGAATAAAATACAGAATGGAATACAGGTTGCATATTTGTAGACAAAGATATATTTTTACAAATAATTATGTGAAAAAATCTAAATATTTGGACGGTTTGGAAGGCGCCTCTGAATGGACTGCTACTGATGTAAATGATCTTGTTCTTCACACACATAAACAAGTATACAGACTCACTACCTTGGATATGCTTTCTTTCTCACATGCAGACACAAACACATTTATATTAACACATATATTATTCAAATTTATACATGTTTTAATGTGCATTCATGCGCACATATACAAATATATCTCCTCATGCACCCGCTGCAACACCACCCTCTTAACAAGGATCAAGCATTCGTATCTCAAGCACAGACATACATAAAATAATTTGCAGTTTATATGACGCATCTAATGACATGAAAGTAACAATTGGTTATTTGATATCTAGTGTCTACAAGACAGAACTGCAACCCCAATCCAAAATGTCACAGGGCCTTATTAGTCGCTCTCATAGAGCATACTTAGGAACTGGAGATGGTAGGAGAGACCAGACAGGGAAGCCTAGGAAGTAACGAGAAACTGCCTCTACTGCGCATGTTGAGGGCAAAACAGCTAGCTGCCCAAACAGCAGGTTTTCAGTAGGCGGGGTTAACTGGGTGTTAGTCACGTAATAAAAACCTTAAGTCCGGTGAAATCCTTTCTACATGTCATACGTCAATGGTGCTTTTGCCACTTTCAAACTAAGTTGAAAATGCCTAAGCATTAACCTACCCCTTCTCTGGATGTAGAGAAAACAATACGCTTTTTTCTTTTCCTAAAAATGAAGACCTACAAGAAATGTGTTTTATTTCCAGAGCCCATAGTCACTGCAATATTAAAATAGCCCCTACATTTAGAATTTTCAGTGCCCATTTTCACCCATTTTGGAACTTGTCACAGACACATCGGATTGGTAAGTAGGCCTACCATTAGCTAGCGACAATTAAATAGCTTTCAAGCTTAGACATGTGGAATCAAAGACTTTCTTCATTTGGGTTTAATGTCCGGACAGTGAGACTGCTATACAGTCTACTGCTAGTGTACTCTAGCTCAGTGTTACAATGTTATCACAGTGAATGATCTTCAGGTTCAACTATATGATGGTAAAGCCTTGTTTACCATAAAACATATCCAACATCTACCATAAATTAATTTCAAAATTTACATGATAGGTGCTGACGTCACTCAGGATGAGAAATTAAAGTGTGATTTTCTCAGAAACTATGGCACATATCAAATTAATTTAACAAACAGACACACGTATGACAATCAGAAATTATAGCGCAGGATTCCTTCAAATTCAAATGATATGTGATTTTGGATTTATCCTCCCCATTGACTCACATTCATTTTTGCACTTTCTGCACTTTGAGCGCCCCCACTTGGCTATCTGAGTGGCATATCTTCCCCTTCGGGAAATTATCTTTGAACTTAGGTTAACTGAAGGCATGCTTGTCAATCTAGTTAAATATACATGCCTATGGCACGGTCTAAGGTCGCTCTCCTTGGAAACTCCACCCCCTTGAGTGGTTTCCAGGTTCTGTCACAACCTGTGTCTTTGTACGCGGTGGTGGTATAGGACTCAGTGTAGTGTGATGTGAAGCTGGCTATTGTAGCATTCGAAATGTCAAGTGATAAGCCTTACGTTGGACAAGTAATGAATAACATGGCATATTTATATAGAAAATTTGCAAATAAATTATAGTGATGCATTAGCTAAACAGATTGCTAGTGACGCAAATTGTTTTATGTGGGTTAGCTATGTGTGGTGTTGCTGGATATGCATGTAGATTAATATTAACTATGATAGAACAATAGCTTGACAGCAAACAATAGCATTCTTCAGAAGCAAGACTGATGTTGACTCTTGTTTCCATGGTCATTTATCAGTCAATTTTAGATATGGATAATGGGGTTTCAATCGATCAATCAAATTTTATTTGTATAGCATATTTTACTGCAGTTTCTTGGGTCGAGTGCTAGTTGTGCTCAGCTGGCTCTCTGGTGGAGCCATGCGCTTAACAACAAAGTCAGCCATTTCTTCACTATAACTCTAACTGGCAACTGGGCATTTTATTTGTGAGCAAAGGTGAATGTGCTACTGTTCAGGAGAATTGTTGGAGGTGGTAACCCCCAGTATCTGATGTCACAGACCGACATAAAAACAACAAGGCTTAGGCTGCAGATTGTAGAATTCAGTCAATATAATTGCTTTGAGGATAACTTTTACTCTGCATCTTTCTGCAAGCTCTATGGATGTATTATTTGCAAAAATTATTTGTCTGTGTTAAAAAGTTAGATATAACACCTTTAGAAATAATACACAAAACACATGACTGAAAATCCTTTCATATGCATGCGCACATTTACTCGAGATAGCGACACAGGGATATATTTTTCATCGGGGTGTTACTTGCTGAAAAAGTTCCTTAGTTTAATTGTATTCATTCATATCATAAAGTGAACATAAAAGTAGCTGGTTTAAATTAAAATGGAATTTACCTTCACAGCTGGGTACACGGTCACTCCATCCCTCTGACATACATAGTCGTGTGTTAGATCTGCCCACCAGCATGTAGCTATAAACGCAAATGAATGGATGCTTGAATGAAACCATACCATGTTTTACCCACTTACCGGTGACACACGCTTGTACTTCTAAGGTCAGAATTTCAAAGTAGTCTACCCGTCGTAGAATTAAATGTTAACTTGCATATTGGTGTTGGTGGATTTAAAAAGGAAAATCATGGGAAAAGATGAAAAATCAAAAACGAAGAGCTACCATTCTATTGCTTCTTTTATAAAAAGGACGGGTATATTTCATAACGTATTTCTTTGTTACATGCTTGCAAACACAAATAACAGCAAAGTTTTAAGTTGTAAATAATGGCCAAGCTACATACCCTTCGTTGCAGGTGTATTTAATAACCGTACCAAACACAAAGTCTGTACCATTCACGAGGTTGTAGTAACCATTGACAATGTCCTCGGGAAGTTCACATTGCTTTGCTAAAATAAAAATTAAAAGAATACATTTTAGAGTATGCCAGTTTAAAACTACACTAATTCTTAAAGCGCGCGCGCACACACGCACGCACACACACAGAAATACAATCGGAGGACACAGGGACAAGACTCACGTGAACATTTGGTCTGGCGGTTTATTGTCCAGCGCCGATCGTTACATTTGTAGGTAATTTTCCTGCTAGATACATATCCAACTCTGCAAGTGAAGTGAATCAAGTCTCCATCGGTGTAATTGGTTTTTAAAGAGCTATCCAGAACGTCAGCATTCTCAACGACTGGAAGGCGAGGGCACCCTGTCAAAATGGATGGAGAGCTACATGAGTTCAATACTTATGCCACATCTGAAACAACTCCTATTCCGATTACAAGCATTAAAAAAATAAAGACATGCTTTGCGATTCTTCTTTCTATTTTGTTTTATTATTATTAATAATAATAATAATAATAATAATAATAAGATGGTTCATTTTCCAGCAGACTGAGGGAACTTGAATTACAGACACTTTGGAAAAAGGAATAGGGCAAAAAAATGGGAATCATTTCTCATTTCGATGGCAACATATAGGGTTTACCTAATATCAGAAAAAATATATTGCGGTCCTCCCTACTTAGCCTATGTTGGAAATAATACAAATAGTCTACGTCCAAGAATTATTGCAGTGCACTGCTAATTCATGATTAAAGGAAACTGGAAAAAACAGTCGCTTAAAATCTGTCCGCAAAAATCATTTATTTTATTTAATTTAAATATAAAATAAAAATAAATCTTACCATTTTCCAGTGCATCAATACATCTCCATATAGTCAACCAGAAAAGCACATGAATTGGTTTCATTTTCTTTTTTGAAGTCAATTCGTTGTACGTTCGAACAAGTGGAACAGGCTTCAGTCACAGCTTGGCAGAATCGTCTGTAAGAAAAACCATTTGCCAATTTTCGAAATAGGCCCTTGGGACTTACTGATGGAATCCTGTTTAAAAACTCCAGAGAATAAAGGGGCGGTTCCAAATTCGGCAAATAATGCTCATGTTCCAAAACACATCTCATCACTTCCTGATCACGGAGCAACAACATAAATGTACAAACACAGAGAAACCCAAATGCATAGGCCTAAAATAACATTTTTCTCACGTTCGTTAACCATAATGGGAAGCGCTATTCTTGAACAGATGTGACTCAAGTCACATTTGAGTCATTATCAAAATTTAATAATTCAATTCTTTAAAGGATATCTTATCTTTAGAAAGGATTACGAAATTTCCCGAGACAGTCCCAAAATGTTCCTCGGCTTCCCGGATTTGCAAATTGCGAAATGAATTTCCGGTAGATTTTCCCCCGTCCGTCCGTCCTTGTCTCCGCTCCACACGCATGCAACCATCCTCCCCTGCCTCTCGTGTTCTCTAGTATGTTTACAAATTTGCTTTAAAAAATCAATTTGTCTGGTAGGAGCTGGAAACCATATCTTTAGAAATGGCCGTGGAAATACTACTTATAGCTCTCAAAGTCTACAGAACTCCCCAGTATAATGTGCAGTGTTGATTCAACTATAACACAGTACATATGAGGCCAGCTGGGACCGTATGGAAATAACTTTATCCTTGGTACTTGTGATGTTTTGGCTTATCACATCTAAATGAGTATTCTGGCAAGCAACGATGGAGACACTGTTGGTTATTTTCAGCAGAAGTGATAAAAAGGAAAGCCTCTTGTAAATAAAAGGGGCCAACAACCGCTAATAAATAGTAGTACTATCTTTCAAAAAATGACATTGTGGAAAGCATGATTGTGTTTACACATTACTTATACTAATTAGCCTTGCAATGTATTATAATGCATGTTGTATTTTGGTCAATGTACTATAGAATATATTAAGTATTTTGCCTATTTTTGGCAATATATTTATTATATCAGTAATATAATGCTTTCAGTATTATTTCCATGCCTCAAAACACTATAGTATAAAGTATATTATTTTCACCTTATTTTACCATGCAGTATGTCATAAACCATATAGAATATATTGTGATTATATTGAAGGTAATATACGGTACTGTATGTATATTTTGTATGTAGTATGTATGTATGTAGTACTTTAGTATGTAGTACTTTCTGTATATTGGCTGCAATATTTAGCTTAATATATTTTTGTTATATTATATTTTGAATCTGAGGTATAGTTTGCTTTTATATATTTTAGAAATAATAAATATAGATTATTCCATTGAATACTTCCAAAACAATTTTTTGGGATGTTATTATTATTATTATTATTATTATTATTATTATTATTAAGTAAATTCAGTGCTCTTGAGTTCATAATAGGAAAGATACTGGGCAAAAATTCATGGGAGAGCGGCAAGGCGGATCCACTGCTAACCAAGAGAAACACTAATTTCATCTCACATTTGCAAAAAGGATGATCCCCAAAGATATTGGGATTATGTTCTATAGTCAGATGAGTCAAAATCAAATTTTTTGGAACGACATGAATCCCATTATGTTGGCATAAAGAAAACGCAGCATTTCACAGTAAGAACATCATACCAACAGTCAAACATGTTGGTGATAGTGTGATGGTGTGGGGGTGCTTTGTAGCCTCTGGACCTGGATGGCTTGCCATTATTGAAGGAACCCTGAATTATGCTTTTTACCAGAAAATTCTTAAGGAGGATGTCCAATCACCTGTCTGTGAGCAGAAGCTGAAGTGTAATTGGGTTATGCAGCAGTACAGTGATACAAAACACAAAAGTCCACATCTGAATGGCTGAAAAGAAACATAATTAAAGTTTTGGAGTAGCCGTCAAAGTCCTGACTTGGACACAATAAAAAAAGGGGATTTTTCCTGGTAGTGTATGTGTGTGTGTGTGAGTGTGTGTGTGTGTACCACAAAACATTGCAAATTAAAAATTGAAATAATAATAATAATAATAATAATAATAATAATAATAATAATAATAATTCTGTACTAACTCTTTTATTGCTTTATCACTGTTTGGTCTCATTGTCTTGCTGTCAGATGAAGCGCAGTCCAATGAGTTTGGATACATTTTTTTTTTTAAACTTGAGCAGATAAGATGCTTTTGTACACATCAGAATTCATAACATGCCCAAATCATAACATCCCAAATAAATAAAAAAATAAAAAAAAATAAAAAAACTTTTTAAAATCAGTGTTTAGTGTTAAATGTGTTCAGTAAATTTGCTTGCTATCCTCATCTTCTAGATTCTGTGATGGAAAAGAAACTGCTACCTGCTCGCAGGCATTTATGATAAGCACAATCCAGAAAGGACTGTATGGTCAGCTATTTGCTCGGTAAAAGCTTACCTGGGGATTAAGAAACAGAAGCAGCTTTACTCATCTATTTGGATGTTACCACAACTCAGTTCACGGTAAGTTACAAAGTCTTTTTTCATGAATAAAGCCCCATGCTTCATAATCTGAGGATAGAGCTGGTCTCATGTTACCAATGGAAATGTGTTTCTTTGATTAAAATTAGTATGTGCAGGGAAAAAACCCTTTTGCGCACATTATAGAGCATTTTCATTAATTGTTACAATTGTTCCGCACCTCTGATACAATCATACCGACTAACCAATATAAATGTAACGTTGGACTGTGTGTACCTTGGTTTTAATTGTATCTGACTCGATTATGGTCATGAATGAACAACTAATGCCTACTGACATGTCAAAGCTGATTGAAACTAAATTTATGGTGATCCTTCCCTACTCCAATACAGTGATGATGTCTCCTCTTCCGAACTGATCATGTGCTGGAAAGAAGTTAACACTCCCTTTTCCCAGACGTTTCCATGTCCCTATAACGAACCCTCTTTCAAAGTCATTTAGATCTTTTCCTCTTGCCATCTTGATCCCAAATTGAGGTCAGCTGAGCCTTCGCAGCATTTTTATACATGCCACAGTGCATGGTAGGATGTTAATTGATTAATTGTATCATGCAGTACACTGCAGTACATTTAATTGGGAATAATTTATATTTCATTTTTTCATTTTTTTCAGTAAAGTTGAATGTGAAAGTAGGTTATTCCTTGTATGGATTGTCTGGATAAAGCATCACTACTTGAAACATCAACTTAACAATGCTAAAGTCCTGACTGTCCAGAATTTGCTTTCTCTGGGCAGTCAAGCAGTCCTTATTGTTCAGCCTTGACTCTTACTTACTCTTACTGAAAACTGCTAGACCCAATGGAAAACATACCTGGGTTATGCAATATAGACAGAAAGATATGATAAACACATGATAAACATTTAAGAATTTTTATTAGCAATGAATAATATATTGTTTCCTCAACATACAGTGCAATAATTCAAACATTTCAGCGTGGGTAGAACAGTGTTATATTGTCTTTGTAAACAGCTAGCCAAAACATTTAATCCATTTTCCCTGAACCTGGTGCAAAAGGATTTGTGTGCTAGTTTCTGTGGTACTTAGTTATCAATGTAGGAAATGGTTACTAAAGAAAAAGCCTGTACCTGTCCTAAGTACCCTGTCCTAAGAGGGAAATGCACAATTATTTCTATATATCCTGTAGTGTTTTTATTTTCTTAATGCTAGTTATTTGTTCTAAAAACATGAAAAAATTGGCACATCATAATGGCATAAACTACATAAGTTAATGACATAATGGCATAAATTACATATGTTTTTATTCTGTTAAATATTTATTCAGAGCCTTACATATACAATGCATTTTTTTAAAAGTTTCCTTTTAAAATCTCTCTAGTTAAGAGACTTAATTTCCTTTGCCAGAACATTTTTTATTTAGTATTTCGCTTTTAGTTTCATGCATGAATGTATGTTAAGAAGGCTGAGGAGAAGCTCAGTAGTCATTTAATTTTGATCTTGTATAATATGATTCATGAAAGAATTTGATGGAAAATATTGTTTAACTGATTATGGTTATGATTCTGTATTTTTCCTGGTATGCTTATTCATAAGAGGGTTTCCAATTTCACATTTCTAGAGTGACAAAGTTAAAGAAGCCATTATAAGGCTGAAAAATAAGACAGAACAGTCAAAAGCATAGGCCAAACCTAAGGCTTACCAAAATTAACTGTTTGGAAAATCATTAGGAAGAAAGAGACCACTGGTGAACTCAGTAATCGCAAAGGGAGGCCAAGGAACACCTCGAATGTTGATGACCGAAGGATTATAACTGTAATAAAGAAAAAACCCCAAACACCTGTCTGACAGATCAGAAACACTCTTCAGTAGGCAGGTGTGGATGTGTCAGTAACACTGCAGACAGAACTACAGAAGCTACACTGCAATATGCAAAGCACTTGTTAGTGACAAAAACAGGATGGCCAGGTATCAGTTTGCTAAGAAGAGCAAATGAGACCAAAATAGACTTGTATCAGTGTGATGGCAAAGAGTGGAGGCCAAAAGGAACTTCCCAAGATCCAAAGCACCCCCCTCCCCTCACCCCACCACACCTGGGAAACATATTTTCCCAAACCATGGTTATCACAGGTACTGGCTCACTTGTATTCACTGATGATGTAACTGCTGATATCAACCGCAGAATGAATTCTGAAGTGTACAGAAGCCATTTATCTAAGTTCAATCAAATGCTTTAAAACTCATTGGACGGTGCTTTATCCTCCAGAAAGACAATGATCCCAAACATACTGCTAAAGCAACAAATTTATTTTTCAAAGACAAAAACTGAAAAACTTACTCCCAATCTGAATAAAATTGAACATGATTTTCATATGCTGAAGAGAAAACTTGGAAACTAGCTGCCAAAACAAGCTGTAGTACAGGCCTGGCAGAGCATCACCAGAGAAGATACCCAGCAACTGGTGATGTCTATGGGTCACAGACTTCAAACAGTCAGTGCATGCAAATGATAGTAATAAACATGACTACTTTCATTTATGTAACATTATTATGCCCCAACGTTATGGTTCCCTAAAATGGGGATTATGTATAAAAACTGCTGTAATTTGCTGTAATGGGGAAACTGAATGAAATGTGTAAAAATGTTAACTTTAACCACGTGTGAATTGTTTGATTACAAATCTAAAATTGGGAGTACATAAATAAACATCATGAAAAAAATGTTTTTTCATAATGTTTTCTAATAAATTAGAAAAATGTTGTATGTTCTTAAACTAAAGGTAAAAATGATGTGCACAATAAATGTAAGCCGTGTGCATGTGCATGCATGCAAGGAAGATGCACTCATGCTGAAAATCTCACTCTGGATAGTTTACCAAATGTGGTGACACTGGTTCATAATTGTATGAATTTAAAACAAAACAGTTAATCATAAATGCATGATACAACCTAAGTTGTTGATTATGATTCAGCAAATTTGATGATTTATGAAGCTCCATGATGTATTGTAAAATTGCAGACAATTTAAGTGAAGTATGATATCTAGAGCTTGGTTATCATTTTTTTTAGCCTTGCAGAAATGGAGGACAAATTAAAAGTGGTATACCAAAAGAAACAATGAAGTCCAGAAATATAAATCCAAGTCAAGAAATATAAATCCATGATGATCTTTCGACAGCATCAAACTGATAGTTGATAACAATAACGCCCCAGTCCTAGGAATGAACAGAAAGCAAAGTGGTAAATCGTTTTAAATCAAAAATAATTTTTATTGTTAAAAGTACTGTTTGATTGATATGCATTATGCCCTTAAATGTTGTAAACTGGATCTCTTTAATAAAATATAAGCTTATCAACAAGTTATACTTCATACTCACGTATTCTTAATATAATTTGGTATAGTACTGGCCTGTAAACCAATAAAGAAAAGATATTGGTCATTTCACAGAGAAATAGCAATGCCATTGCTTACAAGTCTTGGCTGAATATGTTCCTTTCCAGGATAAGCCTTTAAAGATATATATATATATATATATATATATATATATATATATATATATATATATATATATTCACTACATGGCCAGAAGTATGTGGACTCGTGAAATCAAGCATCTCATCCAGAATTATGGGCATTAATATGGCGTTGATCCACCCTTTGAGGCTACAACAACGTCCACACTTCTGGGAAGGCTGAAAACTAGATGTTGAAGCATTGCTACAGAGATTTGCTTCCATTCAACCAGAAGAGCATCAGTGAGGTCGAGCACTAATTGGACCTGACTCGCAGTTGGATTTCCAATGAATCCAATGACTTTCCAAAGGTGTTGGATGGGGTTGAGGTCAGGGCTCTGTCCAGACCGGTCAAGTTCTTCCACACCATCCTCATCAAAAACAATTTCTATATGAATTTCACTGTGTGCCCAGGGGCACTGCAGAAACAGGAAAAGCCCTTCCCCAAACTGTTGCCACAAAGTTGGAAGCACAGAATCATCTAGAATGTCATTAGCACTAAGGTATATAGTTGCAATCAAAATTATTCCACCCCTGTGGAATAATATATTCCTAAATATTTTTAAATGTATCTCACTTGTGTGTTCTGTCAAAATTCAAAATAAAAATGTATTTTTTAAGATTTCCAAGTAGCATGTGAATTTTGTATTGCGGCCATATCATAAACATTCAACCCCCATTCAATATCACCATTTTAAAAATATTTGCTGGTCTGTAGAATGACTAAATTTTGTGGAAACACACTTAAGCCCAGGGAACAGGGAACCTTTGGTTCAGGGAACGATCTTGGAATGTCCTTGACTGGCCTTCTCAGTCCCCAGATTTAAATCCCATTGAAAATCTTTGGTGGGATTTGAAGAAAGCAGTGGCATCACGAAAACCAAAGAATATTGGTGAATTTGAAGAATTTGCACAGAAAGAATGGGCCAAGATTCCAAAAGAGAGGTGTCAGAGGCTTGTAAGCACTTATAGGAAGAATTTATTGGAAGTTATAAAAGCTAAAGGATGTTCCACAAAGTACTGATTTTTGGGGTTGAATAATTTGGTCATTTATTTTTTTGTGGAGAATTTCATTTTTCTCCTTATATCCTTATAACAAATAGTAAACTCAGCTGTATGTTTTCAAAATCACTTGAACATGTTCTAATAAACATGTATTTCTGTTTACAAAAGCCTTAATTGATACATTGTCATGAAATTTTATTCACATCACAAAGACATCTTATGGGTTAGAGGGGTTGAATAATTTTGATTGCAACAGTATACATATATACACACACACACACACACACACACAAAGTTACTTGGTTATGTTACTTACATGTCCTGTAGCCTGTAATCTCGCCATCTTCGCACTTGACTTCAAAATTATCAACCCAACGGTTGATATAATAATTATCTTTGCATTTCATTTTGATTTTTTTCCCCTCTAACACATATGTCCTTTCTTTTAGATCCTTAAGATTATACTCTGGATTTATTGTTTCTATCACACAAGGACCTAAAGGAAAAGAGAAGGTACCCATTAGATTTATTTTGTTTGCCAAAGCCACAATATGTTGTTGTTCTTCTACAAAACTATTGTTTGCTCGCAGACTACTGCTCCAGGGTTTCTCAAACTTCCCTTAGCGATGCTAGATTCAGAGTAGATATATTGAGCAGCATCAACCTCTCCAAGCATGAATGTACAGTACAGACCAAAATTATTAGACCAACTACAGTAAAAAAAACAAAAAAAAAAAAACAAAAAAAAAAAAAACTTCAGGGAAAGAAGAATTCAATTAATATACAATATGCAAAAACAAACCAAAGTACAAACGTGTTTTTTTACAAACATTTTCTACCTACAATAACACAAAAAGATGACTTTTACTTAAAAAATAATCTTAGACACTACTTTACTCAAAATGGCCTCCTTTGGCTTTAATTACATTTAAACAAATTATTGGTCTTTCCAATCATTTTACAAAGTGGGAGTTGGAGAGGTGTGAATGAGGTGGAGGGGTAATTAAATTGACTGAAATCTTACCTACCTTAAGTTTTTAAAACCCCAGGTAGCCTAATACTTTCAACTAGTAAAATAGGCACTAAAATTTATGAGGATCAGATTGATGAATAATGACAGTAATCATATTGTGAAAGATTGGTCTGCTTATTATTTATGTTTTTCCTCTTTGTTTTATTCATTCGTTTGTGTTAGCTCGGCTATACTTCCATTGCCGTCTGAAGCCCTGTGAAAATCAAACTGCTGTTTGTTTGCATTTGGCACATACACTGTGCGCTGGAAGTATTGGTATTGGCTTGCTTTGAAAAAAAAAAAAAAAATTGTAGGCAAAGGGAGGAGAGGGGAAGAGAAAAAGGAAAATGATGTATATATGTGTATGTGCATATGTATGCATGTGTGTATGTATATCTATGAATGTGTATGTGTGTTTATGTATATATACACAGGTGACAAAATACAATCTGTCTCATCATCGCTTTTTTAGGTAACTGCAAGTGCAAAGTTATATTTGCCACCCCAGGTGCTGTCAATTTAACCCCAAGCCCTAAAAACTGTGGAAACTGTCATGTTACTGGGGCTAGGACCCAGGCGCGGAGTGGGAACAAACACGAAAATGTAGATACAAATAAGACTTTACTAACAAAAACTGAACAAACAAAGAGCCACAAGGGGCATATAAACTAAAAGAATACAAAAACAGAACTTCACAAGAACAGAAAACAAATGGCAGATGCACAAGCAAGCCAAAATCACGGGCAGGAACAAACGGCCAGAACAAACACAAGCAGGAAACAAACACAAAGAACCAGCACTCGAGTCAAGAGGACAAAGAACTTAAATAGACAGGGGTAACAAGACACAGGTGAACTCAAAGAACAATCAAAACAAAAAAAGGAGGGGATAACAAGACCCCCTGGTGCCCCCATGGTTGAAAAAGCGTCGCTAAAGTGCCCTCTAGAGTGGCGAAAATGAGAGGAAGTGCGCTATTGGCTGCCCTTCGCATGGGAAAAAAATGTGCCCTCTAGGGACGTTCCCTACAGGTGCCTTTCTGATGAAAAAAACTCATGAAGTGCCCTCTTAGATGCCCTTCCAAGTGAGAAACCACGGTGCATCATAGCTTTAGGCGTGCTGGTGGGGCACCATGTTGTGCAGTAGGTGCCCTTTTTATTTTTTCGCCCCAGCCCTTCAAACAGCCTGAGTCCGCCACTGGGAACCAGTTCCAGTGACAGCCATACATGCCCACGCCATAACACTACCTCCACCATACTTCACAGATGAGGTGGTATGCTTTGGATAATGAGCAGTTCCTTCCCTTCTCCATACTCATCTCTTCCCATCATTCTGGTACAAGTTGACCGTTGTCTCATCTGTCCATAGGATGTTGTTCCAGAACTGTACAGACTTTTCTAGATGTTTTTTTTTTTTGGCAAACTCTAATCTTCCTGTTTTTGAGGCTTACCAATAGTTTACATCTTGTGGTAAACCCTCTGTATTTACTCTGGTGAAGTCTTCTCTTGATTGTTGACTTTGACACTGATACGCCTACTTCTTGGAGGGTGTTCTTGATCTGGCCAACTGTTGTGAAGGGGTTTTTCTTCACCAGGGAAAGTATTTTTCTGTCATCCACCACAGTTGTTTTCCGTGGTCTTCCGGGCCTTTTGGTGTTCCTGAGCTCACCAGTGCGCTCTTTCTTTTTAAAAATGTACCAAATAGTTGATTTGGCCACACCTAATGTTTTTGCTATATCCCTGATGGGTTCTTTGTTTTTTTTTTAGCCTAATGATGGCTTGCTTCACCGACAGTGACAGCTCTTTGGACTTCATATTGAGAGTTAACAGCAACAGATTCCAAATGCAAATGCCACGCTTGAAATAAATTCTAGACCTTTTATCTGCTGACTTGTAAATGGAATAATGAGGGAATAACACACACCTGGCCATGGAAAAGCTGAGCAGCCAATTGTCTAATTACCTTTGGTCCCTTAAAAAGGGGGGGACCACATATAAAAAGTGATGTAATTCCTACACTGTTCAAAGTTGAAGCTGAAGGTCTGCATTTGAGATCATATTCATTATTTAATTTCAACTCCAATATGCTGTGTTAGACAGCTAAAATAACGATAACTTTGTCAATGTCCAAATATTTATGGACCTGACTGTATTGTGACAGATAGGAGAATCTTCTTTAACTTTGTCTAGTTCCTGTTTTTCTTCCTTTTCCACTTTTTCCTTTCATTTTTCTTCTTTCTTTTCTTTTTATTTATCATGTTGGTTTTGTTTGTTTCTTCTTTTCTGTACTAACAAAAAAGTACAGATCAAGAGCGAGATCAGTGCAAACCAAAACCAACATGGCTGAAACGTTTTCATGGTGCTTTTGTTTATTTTGTCTTTTTCATTTTAGTTATTTATTTTTACCTGGTACCCACGAGGGCTTTGCATTTGTTTAAAAGCTCGCTCTCAAAAAATAAATCTTGGGAAAACCCAGAATTACCGCATCTCCCCATGTCTTTCTATCTTGTCCCTCCCAAGGGTGTCTCCTGGTATGTGACAGTTGCATACTTCTAGCTCTAGAAAAACTACTTTTTGTGGGAATGCCAGTTTGCAATCATCATACTGTAGTTTACAATGACATAATATGCAATGTTACTTTGCTTTCTGAAATAGTGGATGCATGATGCATATTTGACACAGTGCACTGTACATGAGATATTTCATGATTTGAAATGGACTGCAAGATAGAACAAGAGAGTAACAGTAGGAGGGATAATATGTGCCAAAAGAACCGTCGGCAGTCCCACAATGCAGTGTTTTTCTGCATTTACGCAAATGAATTTATTCTAATTACTAATTGGAGCATTAGTAGCAAAATTGTTAGATTTGCAGATGACAATACTTAAGGGTTTAGCAAATAAAGCAAATCTACATCACTAATCTGAGAAGATTTAAATCGAATCCAAGTTATATATATATATATACAATAGTTAATTGTAAAGCTTTGTGCATAGGAAATAAACATTAAAAATAAATGAGTTAAAAAACAATTTAGATTAAATTCTATTGGTTGAAGAAAAAGGATATCATTAGAAAAAAGGTAAATTAAGGTAAATTTCACATTGATTACAGAGAGAACTATCGACACAATACAGCTGGCCAGGTCATATACTAGTGGCAGAAAAGGTTGTACTACAAGCATATGCTGTGTAGCTAATGCTAGCAAAACTATAAACATGATATTCGTTCATTTCTGGAAAGCTTTTCTGTCCAGCTCCTGCTAAAAAAAGAATAAACTGCTCTTGATTACATGCATAAAATACATTTTGTGATATACTCACCTATACAAACTGGAAATGGTTTCCATTCCCCCTCGTGGCATCTTACTTTTCTCTCATCTTTAAGTTTATACTGGAGTTTACATTGATACGTAACTACAGTCTCTCCGTTTTCCACCTCTGTTGATACAATATCTCCATTTTCCGGGACTGGTGGCTTCTGACACGTTTTCTGTGGACCTGAAATGATGAAATTGTATTGGGTCTAGTCAAGAGTCAGCTATTAATATGTCATGTCATCAATGACGAGAAGGGTTTGTGGTCAAATATATTTTTATCACACTCCAAAGACAGTTTGAAGGATGAAATGAGATGTCAAGGATTGTTCTGTATTGCTCAACTTCCGATGGACAAAATGGCCTACTGGAAAGATTTGTGAAGATAAATTATTTTGAGACTTTCTAAATATCTTTCAAAATACACACATCCATATTTCCTTGGTAGTAGAAAGTAGACACCATTGATTTGAGAGGAGGCTTAACAAACCTTTTGGAAATGATTATTTCCATTATTATTTCCAACATTGTACTCTAAATATGATTGCAAATCTGTGAATGTGTTGCCTTCATACTGTTAATAGAATCCTTTGACAAGAAAATAATTGAAAAAAGAAAACTTACATATACACTCCACCTGGCCATCCCATTGTCCATTTTTACAAGTGATACTGTTGTTAGTTTTGGGTTCACATGGACTGTAGCATCTATATTCCAGCATTTCGCCTTCCATGTATGTTTTTTTGGGGGACTCCACATATCCATGTGGCAGGTCAGGTTTTTCACAGTAATCTTTTTCTAAATGAAACACATGATTTTATTTTTTATTTTTTAAGTTCTTGTTGCCTGGGAAATGTATGTCCGTACCACTACCATGTCATTTTCTTTAGTTGGATATGTGGTCAGCATGATGCTTCATTTAGTAATGTAGTCTACACGGTTGGTTTAACATGTCTGCCTATTTTTTTTTAGCATCATTAATAGCATTCTAGTATTTATTTTATTACTGTACACATCGATTGGAGGATATACACTTACTTGTGCAATGTGGATACTTCCATTGTCCATTTATACATATTGCTTTAGTTTCATCTCCAGGGATAAACGTGTCTTCACATTCATAGTCCACTTTTGCTCCATTTTCATATGGTCCTTCTTTCTTATGTACAAGCACTGCATTGTTGACCTTGTCCTCTGGGCTTGAGCATTTTGACCCTAAAAGGATATGCATTATTATACATTATGCCTTTCGTGACTATTGATTTCTTTCTTGCTTTACTAAATAGATCGTTTCAGCTAAATATTGCACCAAGACTTGCTTGGATGGGTTTGGACGGTTATTGTTATTTGTTCAGTATAATGTTGTAAAAGCCCAACTCTTTACATGTCACTAATGAGAGGTGCTACCAAATATTTCATACATTTTTAGGGGTTCAAGTCCCGAAGGGGCTGAAACCCTATTGTTTTTGTGCTGGTTTATTATTTATCTTCTTCAGAAATGTTTGCACAAATTCCTGTGAGATGGTAAATGGTAGAGACATGAAATTCTGCTAATTGATTGGAAGTTGTGTGCAAGTGCTGCCCAACAAATATGAGCTCAATCGGAATGATGGGGGCGCTATAATTAAAGGTCAAAATTGAAAAGTCATAACTTCTACGCCGTGAGTCCAATTTACATGAAACTTGCTACAGACATCCATCTATCCTCACTCTACAAATTTGCATCAAGAACACTAAAGTCCGTGTGACTAGATTTTCCGCCATTTTGAATTTTTTGAAAAACACATTTTTGATATCTCGTCCAAAACCGTAGGTCCGATTACCACCAAATTTTCTGTGGCTCATTACTGGACCAAGCTTATCAAAAGTTATTCAAAGCTTGTTGATATCTCATTGCGTTTTGAAGATATTGACCAATGAAGTTCAAAAGGGCGTGGCTCAGCACATAAATAGACCAACAATCGTTGGGCCAATCATCACAAAACTTGCAGGATATGTCCACATAAGTACCTGAAACATACCCTGAAAGTTTCATTCAAACCGACCACTAGGGGGCGCTACAAATGTGCGTGGCATAACACAAATTAGACTATAAATCAAAAATTGTTTGTCCAATCATTACAAAACTCGCAGGATATGTTTCATAACACTGTTGAACCACATGTGTACAACTATTTTGAAATCACCCAATAGGGGGCGCCACCAGTCTACGGGCAAAGATTGAAGGTCATAACTCTAAAGCTGTGAGTCCAATTTACACAAAACTTGCTACAGACATCCATCTATCCTCACTCTACAAATTTGCCTCAAGAGCCATTAATTAGCGGACTGGATTACTGACTAAGTTACTGACTGAGTGAGTTAGTGACACTGCCGGTCATAAAGGTGCTTCACATCTAAAAATGACCATTCAAGAATGTAAATTGGAACTGGATTTAGCTCAAATGAGTATATCCTGGTATTATGTGGCACCTCCAGTGTACCAGTGAAATAAATAACAATTCCAAACAGAAGTATAGCCATTAATTATAAATGTGTTAAAGGCCCCCTTTTCCCAAACCAAATACCTATCATTAAATAGTTTTCATGCAGACACAATCAAACCATCATTTATTTTTTGTTTAGTTTTTGTATGATATGATAATTTTTTCTTATAGTTCTTGTATGACATGATGATGATCGTCCTATGCTACTGTTAGTTTGTTGTGCAATTAAACTTTTCATTCATTCATTGAGAATGAACATATTGTGTAAAGTCAAATTCCTTGTATGTATAAATGGACTTGACTATTACAATTACTCTGATTCTGACTAGTTCTTATTGCACTTCACAGCTTTCATCTTCTAATGGTCCATGCTGGCTTGAACCCCCGGAATCACCACTTGCGGCTATATTTTTATTGTTATTTTTTTTGTCTTATGTCGATAACTATTCAAAACAGTCAACACAACTTGATATTGATCTTGATAATTATATTGTATTGTGTAATAGGAATATTAATTCAGGTTAGCCTGGGTGAAAATCCTGGACCTCAAAACTGGTTTGTGACTGAGATAAAGTTAGCCTCTGTTCTGCATAGAAGATCTCTTTACAATGTTATTTCTTCTGAATATTAACAAAGTAACCACAAAATATTGACTTATCAGGCAGTTTAGCCATACAGTAATGATCTGATTTTTATTCTATTTTTAATGAACATGTACCATGTTTTAGTACTTACGAATGCATTTTGGGACAGCACTCCATGTTCCATGTCTGCAGGTGACTTCTCTGTTCCCCTCAATTTCATACAATTCTGTACACTGAAATTCCATTTTGGTTGGATGAGCATATTTCGTCTTATATTTCGTTGTAATTGTCGCATATTCAACACGTGGGGGAGGATCACACATTGTATCAGATGCTGTTGAGGATATTAAATTGGCATGGTTAATCAATTTCATTTTCTTCTTAACACTGTTAGATTAATACAAGATAAACCTCTACCATCTTGTTGCATTTAGGCTATTGGAGTCACTATTATTGTCCCACCCACACACACAACCCACTATAACACAAGGATAAAGTGGGTTGTGCTTGAATTTTTTTGAAATTGTCAGATGCGTGTGCATCCACTATCACAACGTGATGACATAATGGCATATTACAAAAAAAACAATTCCTTCAGAACGCTAATTATACGTATTTTAGGACCAAAATCATTAGATTTACAGGACGTAAATCTTGCATATATGTGATTGCACTTATGTTATTTTGTACACTAAATTGTTCTTTAAATAATGTGAAAACATTGGACAAAATTGATTCTTCATTTTTGTTTGCAAAAGACAATGAGCCATAAAGTAAAAATAAAGGCACATTTCACGCGCATTGCAGGCCCAATGCACCACCTCAACTGACGTAGACGAAATCACAGCAAATTAACTGCACAGCATAAAATGACATTTTATTTTTTAAATTTTATTTAACCTTTATTTACCCAGGGTAGGTTCACTGAGCACAGATGCTCATTTGCAGGAACACCCTGCTTCACACTCATACACATTCACACCTGGGAAGCTGCCCAGTACAACTACAATCCTCTATTATTGGCCACTGAGTATATAAATACAAGGTACAATATAAAGCCCTGTATATTTCAACTAGCTCTCGTACTGCATACTTTAAAACCTTTTTAGGCACAACCATAGAGTAACAACAATGGTATTCATTAACCATTACCATTAACCCAGGCAGGCTCCCAATGCATAAGATCACAGTCACAACTTACCATTTAGCTTTAGATGAAAATACAATATTTGCAGTGTCTATGTATCGTATTTTGGCACTTTTTGGTAAATAAGTAAGACACCTGAAAAACCATTTCACCAAAGGATTACTCACGTTTGCATATTGGCAGTGCCGACTCCCAACTCCCATTCACACATTTTATCCGATCATTGCTTTCCATTTTGTATCCATCATCACATTCATATGTCAAAAATTCACCATTTGAATACACATCTTTTCTTTCTTTCAGTATTGCATTTTTTGGAGTTGTTGGAGGAACACATTCATTTTCACCTGTAAAAAAGTAACATAACCTTTAATGAATCCAAACATTGAAAAGACAATAAAATAACTTCATGCCCGAATGGAAAAATGAAATGGCTGTTAAAAAGAATAACCTTTGAGGGTATCAAGAGGCCTATTTTCTGTAATCCACCAGAATAATATATAAAGATAATACAAAAGGATAATACAAAAAATGCTATATTTCTGCCACTGTTATTAGGAATAAGTGAATAGTAAAGCTATGATATATAACACCTTCAGCAGGAAAGTTGTCAGATTTTCACAAGTGTGTATCTGCCATGGGGGATTCTCAAGTCAGTAAGAAAATATTACAAACCTCCAAAAGTTGACCCCATATTTTAAGTGGACATTTGAATGTTCCCCAACAATGTTTTATCAGGTTCTTTAACTAGTGAAGCACAACAATCTGCATACGAGTTCAGAAAGAGGAGTTAAGTGGCATGACCCAACCTTTCTAGCTACAATGAAAGTCCTGTGTTTTGAAATTAAATTTCTTCCAACATGAAATACATTGACAGAGCAGACAGAAACTGGGAAAATTAAGCAAAACTTAAATGACCATAATCTGATGTGATAATACTTTGTACCCCACAAATCAGTAATCACCAAATGTTTCAAACACCACCGCCACCGCTCTGCGTGTGTGTGGCTTGTGGCTGGGGCTTAAAAAGAAGCAGATGTAAAATAACCTAGATGCCTAAAATGTGCTTATTCAGTGTGAGGTATATCTGCTTTAATTAATTCCTATTAAACATGGTTGTAAGCTAGTCTATATGCTAGTTACTATAGTATTCTATTATTGTCTATTATCTATCAGCAGCGCAGCTAAGGGTAGGCTACATCTCAATAACAGTGAAGAATGCATGATGAGGACATTTGCTACAGTGCATCACACCTGAAAAAAGGCATGTATGCCTGTTACACAGGGCCTTGATATCTCCCAAATGGCTATCTGGATTATCCTTTTGACAGGGTCTGATTTTGTAGCTATACGCCATTTTCTAAATTAACCAATAATCAATCAAGCCACAAGTAAATCCTATTATAACATGCACAGCTTAATAATAACCGGTATGCAGCTGATATACTGCTACACTGATATGAACTGCTGACATAAAAAAAACTTGCATTATAAAAAACATGACAAATGAGGCTGAAATTACAAAGGAAAAAGTGTTTCCTTACCAATGCACTTTGGATTGTCAGACCATACACTATTCGTGCAGGTCAATTCCCCCCACCAACCATCCACTGAGGGTTTATAACCAGGAATGCAACCGTAATGAATGACAGAAGAACTGCTTTTGTCTGGGATGAGATATCCATTCTCAAGAACAGGTCTTTGGCAAAAACCTTTTATTGCTAAAAACAAAGAAAAAGAATGACATTACTTGTGTAAGGCAGTAAAGAAGTAAATTTTAAGGGAACTACACCAAGCAAACCAGCACCTGAATTCTTAGTTAAATTGTACCAAGAAGCCACTGGTGAGCTTAACAACAAAATACCACCAACAAAAACTTGCAGTCTGGGTTTCATAGGTGAAATCCTTTCTAAATCAACAGACCTTATACATATACTGTGCAGTAATCATAAAAGAGCATAGCTTAATAACATCATGATAACACACGATAACATGTCCTATATGAAAAACTTACCTTTACAGTCGGGCTTTTTTTCCCAGCCACTCTCCCTACAGAACGTTTCTTGCTTTCCTTTTGGTTCGTGAAATAGTTCACATTCATAATCCAGACGCTCACCCAATGTGTATTTTTTAATTCCACTCAGAATGATAGCATTAGGGATCTTTGGATCACATGTTATTGCTGAAAATATATAAATGGTTTGTGATTAATACGGTGATCTGAAATACCTTTTTTCCTTAAAGTACAATCCAAACAAATTGAGACTGAAAGAAAAGTTACCTTGACACACTGGGGGCTCCCAGCCCGTAATTTCACAAGTAGAGCGACTCGATTTTCTGAATCCATTTTTGCAGGTGTAATATTGTGCCGTTGATTTGTGACGAACAGAATGACCATAACCAAGCCACGCCACATTATCTTCTGGTGTAAAACTACAGGAAATTTCTGAAAAGGCGAAATGAAAAATAGTGTCTACAATCTACAAATACAAGTCTACAAATACAAACATATATCTGCATCCCCCGGCAGCATTGCATTCTGTTATACTCAGTTTATAAATATCAGGCTCATGCACAGATTGATCCATACAGCATGTATTCATAGTTTTCATGTGTTGTCACTGAGCAATGGGCATGCCCAACTGGTGGGCAAAACAAAGCTTACTACTATTGCTGGCTAATGACAACACAAAATATTAGGTGGTTGTTGAGATACTGGATGCACTAACAGAATTTCTCAATCTGAAATGTTTTGTTTACTAACTTAAACACTTCGACCCTTTCTATCATAATGAAGTTGCTACGGCCAATTTCACATAAATCAATGTTTATGTCAAAAATGTTAATTTTCGGCTGTTATAGGCTAAATTATATTTAAGCATTTAAATTATGACATAACTCAAATTTGAGATATCTCCACATTAGTTCTGACTAGTCATAATTTCTATTAAAGATGTATTTAGTTCCTTGTGATATAAAATATCTAAATTATCTTTTTTATATCTGAAACTAAGATATTACTAGTCAAACTACAATTAATATCTTGAACTGGAGTTACTGGATATTTTGAAAGGAGACCGATCTTATTTTGTAGATACCTTCAATCATTCTGACTAGTCGGAATACATTTATAGATATCTTAAATTTTCATTTTGACTAGTCAAACAAAAAAAGTCAATAAAAATGTGGTCCTTGTTGTACGAAGGTCCTCTTCTACTAACACAGCAACCAGAGTAAAGGTGCCATCATCAGTATTTTTAGCATTACTTAGACATACCTTCACAGAATGTGCTGAAAGACCATCCATTATCTCCGCAGGTCACTGTATCCCGTTGCTTCTTTGTCTGTGTTCTATAAGATTCCTTACAAACTATTGTAGCACTTTCTTTAGGATAAAATACTGCTCTGGTTTTGGGCTGAATATCTGATAATGGATCCACTCTACAAACGTTTTCTGTATGGGAAAACAGATAAACAACAGAATAAATATCAAGGGAAGACAAAGTGATGTGTGTGTATCAATATATGGTGATGAGGGATAAACTACTGGGAGTGGCTGACTTGGCACTTCATGTGCTGGCAAAGTGTGTGTGTGTGTGTGTGTGTGTGTGTGTGTGTTTAATAACCTTCTAGAGCATAGTTATAAAGCAACTACTAAATCCAAAGATGCAATTACTCATATCACCATCCAATACAAAAGGCCTCCATTTAAAGCTGAGTACCACTGGCAAGGTATCTGGGGTTTTAAAGCTTTTGAGAATCTTTAATCTATGATTTAGAGAATTATATTTTTACTCAAGACCCAAGAGAGCATAGGGTAGAGGGTAAATGGCTCAGGGAAGATCTAGATTTTATTTTTATTGTGTTATTTCTGTGTGTAAAAGAAAATTGAGACTTTTATCAATTTTGGTGCCTGCACAGTACAGTTGGGACATTCTATGTTCCATGGATGTTCTGTGGAACATTGCCCTATATGTGTGTATATGTGTGTGTGCGTAAATTGACATTGGGCAGTTCAACATATACAGTACCTTCACATTGTGGTTTTGGCCTCCAGTCATGGTAAGTGCATGTGGAAGGTCTTCCCACAGGTGTATAGCGTTCAGCACAAGCAAATGATAAGACATCATCTTTCTTATAAATTGCCTTTTGGTTTGTGACCCAACCATTTTGTATCACTGGTACTTTACATGTTATCTCTAAAGGAAAGGGGGAAAAGGTATTAATGCATCAAAACATCATGTCATAGCTCTGTGGTGTCTTGCACTAATGTACCCCAAAGGGAATCAATGCTTAAGACATAAGATTTGTTAGGATTTCTGAAATATTGCTGACATTCTATTTTACTATTTATATCTAAGTACACATGAGGGTAGTTGATATTAACTTGCTCAGTAACCCAATCTTCTTATGATAACTTGGTCCATAATGAACCCCAAAAAGTTTCCCAAATTCCCATTTTAAAAAAATAAAATCAAAATGGGCATTGGTGGATATCAATGGGGATATATCGACAGTGTATCATGCTGTCATTCATCAGCTTGGCTCACCAGTATTTAAATCTATAACACTTCCAGTTAGAACTACTTTATTTAAGCAAAAAATAAAAAAAACAATCGTTTGAATAAATTTTTATTTGTACCCATGACATATTAAAGTATGGGAGGAGTAACTAATGTGTGTTCACCACTTTCAGGCCATTCTATAGTCATGGTCTTTTGAAGTGGGTTTCCTGTTCACGGGCACTGGGGCATGTGGCCACTCAGTTTGTACAGTCCGGCACATTTCACTTTATTAACCAATACATCTAAAGACTGCCATTATAGAGTGCTCAGGAACAGTAAATGCACACATTAAAAAATTGCATGTCCTCCTGGTGAGGCCAAAGACAAATTTACATAGTGGATATTAAAGTTGAAATATAATCGAAACAAAATGCCCTCCAGTGCTGATAAGTTCAAGCATTCGTCTTGTTGAATATGTAGAGCAACTTCAAAAAGTGTATTATACGTTAATTCCAAAATTGAGAAAAAAGTAGGGTTGCAGGGTGGCTCATCCTGCACATGAATGGGACCCTGTGGTATGGTTTTAAAATAGGCCCATGCCAATGCCAACTGCGACTGGCAGCCCCGCAAGGTGATGCGCAATTGGTGTGACACCAAGGGAAACAAGGTTCTCAGTTAGCAGGAATGACAGCATACTAACTGGGGCGGGGTGCCCTATCAACCCCCTGGATGATAGGGCATCCGAAATCTGCCTGTTGAGCTCCAAATTAAGTGTCTTCCTTCAGTTAATATCTGTCAGGGCTCGACTTATAGGCTGCCATGTGATAAGAAGAATTGGCTGACATCATATGCTTTGGAGGGAAGTGCATACTTGATAGCAGTTTTCAACAATATGATGATGAATATAATTGGGCATTCCACATTGGGAGAAAAGACAGAAAAAAAACTTAAATTAAAAATTCTGAAAAAGTACTTTCCACATTCAGTGAAAAATATATATATATATTTATGGGAGAGTTTCAGCCAGAAGAGATTTTACTAGAAGTTGCATGCTAAGTTTAAAGAAATAAGGGTAGCTCAAATGGATTTTAAATGCAAACCACCAAAGATGCAAAAAGTAAATTAAATTTACTTTAAAGTGAGCTGAAAAATTATATTATTTTTTCACATGGTGAAGAAGTCTTGCTTTATAAGGAAATTTGTGAAGCCTAACAACCCTCATATATACGTCTTTCAGGAAGCCATGTTGCATTTTGATTTGAACCGGGCTAATGATATTGCATATTTGATAAAATTCCACAAGTTATTGTTCATCACAATGTTCATACTGTTCATCCAAGTCAGTGGATATAACGTAAGTTATTTCAGAGTGAGTTCAAATTGGCTTCAAGGTAGAATACAAAGAGTTCCTGTTGGCAGGATTATATCTGAGAAAGGTAAGCATTGATTCATTTGGCAAAGAATTGCGCACCTTCACATTGTGGAATACTTGCACTCCATTCACCGGTATCAGTACAGTGAATTTGTTTCTCCCCATCAATTTTTTTTTCATCTGTTCGGCATTCAAATTGTATTATATCGCCATATTGAGGGCTCTCAGTATTTCCAGAGGCAATCAAGTCTCCAGTTGCTTGTACTGGTTTACATTTCACCACTAAAACACACATAAAATGGTTAGTGAAATCACAACGGGTCAGATTTAAAATAAAAGTACAATATTGACATTCAAAAATAGCATTTGAATTAGCATGAAACTAGTATGGACTAAAGGCCTGGATTCAATCATATTGTCTTTAATATTGATTTTAAAAAGTGTTTGTGGTTCTATGCTATTGTACTGTGGTTGACTGAAGGGTGCTCCTTATCAGACCTCCAAAAGAAAACATACCATTTATTGTGCTGACGGAGTCAGCAAGTGTGATAGAGAGACAGTGCTCAGTTGCAAAATATTCGATTGGATCAGCATTGTGTAAAACTTAGGTTCGCCTTAATACAGTGTAATCATGTTTTGTATTGTTGGAAAGCTGACGTCATGGGCAACAAGTTGGTGTCTCAGCTACGAAGATTAACCTGGTGTGATATGCTTACAGAGTGCGAGCAGGATCATTGATCTATACTGTTTTGTCAAGATTGTGTCTTCACTTGATTACTTGGTGTTTTGCTTTGATCTGTACATAAGAGGAAGTGTGCACTGGGATAGGCTATGGGCAGAAAGAGCACCACAACCAGCTACAGTAGCAATCAGGAACAATACATATGCCATTACACTAGCTAACTTGTATTTTAGCTAAACTACTAGCTAACTAGCAGACATACTGTAACATTGGCTAGCTTGCCTATCTGGCTATGCGGCCATCTTGCATCATAAGCTTGCTTGTAAGACTGTCAAGCACTGCTGGCTCACAGTCATACATTTGCAGATCACCCTCAAAATCATATAATTTGCAAAATGACACATATCACATTATAGCCAAACAACCATTCCAAGTTGCTTTTGTAACACAGTGAACATAATTCATGTTCATTTTTAGGCCCTTATGTCCAAATTACCAGATGCTACTGTGAAGTAGCCAACTGACCAAAAGTAGATATGCCCCTTCATAATATGGAATTCCTAAATGCAAGCTGAACATTATAAATCCACCAATGGTAGTCGTACAAAGTGAGAAGATCAATATTGACAAGAAAAGGTAAAGGGGGGAGGTGGGCACTAAATAGGGGTGTGTGTGAAATAATAAAGCACCTGGGCCAACCAAATCTAGCAGCAACCACCTGGAACCACCATTCGGTTTAGAGAAAGTTTATGCTAGTAAAATTGACAAAATATTTTCAGAGACTGATGTCTAGTAAGACTGTAGGCTCCTAGACAAACAAACTTGCTGATGTCAGCCACAAACCTCTTATTTCACTACTACTATCTAATGAAACCAGGAAGCAACAGTTACCCAATAGTCCTTGATGATTGATGGTTCTGCTGGCCAGAGCCTTCTTCATTAAACTCTTTAATCCTTCACAATCTGACCATGCAGCACCCAATAGCCACAAGACTCAAGAGCCTTGTTCCATTAATTTGTCAATGAATAGATTTCCATTTTTGGCATCATAGGACTTGCAACTCCACCATTGTATGTTTGACCCCCTAGTGAGGGTTCTGTTCTTGTACCATTAAGAAAGTTACTCATCTATATGTATAAAAAGGAATGTAAAAAGAGTGTAACCTGCTCTGGATAAGCTTGTCTGCAAAATGGCCACAATGTGAAATGCTGAATTTTCTGAATTCACCAAACTATGTTGAATGCAAGAATGCATAAGTAGCATTTACTTATGATTTAGAATTTCAGCCAAATGTTGACTCAAACCAGGCCTAAAGTTGCCATTTGTTAAAATGCCTGTGTAATGCTGTTGAAAATTTATTGAAAAGTAAGAATTAGACATTTTTCTGTACCTTCACAAATGGGAATGGCATTATCCCATCCTTGATCCATGCAACTACGGTGATTTACCTTTCCAGCCAATATGTATCTAAAATGAATGAAATCATGTTTTAGCTTCTGTGAAATGGAATTTTGAGTATACAACCCTGTGTTCTTTACTGACACTGACACATCACTAATTTTTTTTTTTGTCACATGGCTAAAAATTGTCTAAACAAAGTTATGGTTTAAATTGTTTCATACAAAGGAAAAGAACAAAAAAAAGTAAAGCATTTTTTTTTTACTTCTAAGCAAAATGTAACACTGGAGTTCACTTTGTTGCTGTAGCTGACGTTATAAAAGTAATAGTTACAAAAATAAGTATATCTAAAAACCAAAACAGGTAGAAGATGGAAGTACACGTACCCTTTTTTGCAGGTATATTCAACTTGAGATCCAAATACAAAATCTTCTCCCCTTGTAAGCATGAAGTTGCCATGTGGTGTATCACCTGGGTGACCACACTGCTTTGCTAAAAAAAAGAAGTAGTTTTGCATAATTCTCATAAACTGCTTTTTCCCAAGGGAAATTTGAATTGCAACCACAAAATGTATTTCTTACGGTCACATCTGCGTCTTCCACTTATTTCCCAATCACCATTGGTGCAAATTATTCTCAGGAATCCAGCATAGCCAGCTTGGCAAGACAACCTCAATGCGTCTCCACTTGCATAGATATCTTTTATGTCGGAGGGTTGTTCATTATTTAGATTTTTGGGTATTGAACTGCCAGGACAACCTATTCAACACAAGTCAAAAAGATATTTTAGCATTCCCATTAGAAAATAATTACTGAACAGTGTTACATTTTTATGTGTAAATTTGTA
Organism: Anguilla anguilla; assembly: GCF_013347855.1. Classification (NCBI taxonomy): domain Eukaryota; kingdom Metazoa; phylum Chordata; class Actinopteri; order Anguilliformes; family Anguillidae; genus Anguilla; species Anguilla anguilla. The sequence continues at coordinate 28,604,415 of NC_049204.1, read as the reverse complement.
TATTATGTTAGGAATACTCACCATTCTGTGCCTTGGCCACTGCAGAAAAGCAGATCCATAATATAAGAAAGCAGCCATAACCTACAGCCTGCATTTTAAAAATCCAGCGGACAGCCAATTTGAATCTTCTTGTGCTGTGAGATCACAGCAAAACTACTGTGGCTAAATAGCCTTTGATGAGTTAATAATTTTCCAGAGCTAAATGGCAGTCCTGCCTAGAGCAGATTTTGTAAATGGATAAGAACTTACTTACTTACTGACATATAACGTTGGAAAAACCACACCTACTGAAACCAATGGGTGATTTCTAGGACAAGTGGGAAGTACATATTTGTACATTTTTCCTCCCACAGCACAATGTGAATATTAGTCATAGATTGCAATTGAGTAAAGTCACTGGTAGTTTTTACTCTAAACTAGTGATCACTTAATATTCATATTAATATTCATGTCAAGGTACACTATTCAATTAACTTTTCAGTCATGAAGCAAATTTTAACAATGTAGGTAAAGCACATTATGCGAAATGGGAAATGAACAACAGTCTACTTCTCTAATCTAACACCAGGTGTGCAAATTAGGGTGTGTGCAACTCAATTTTGGTACTTCAGGCATCAACACAACTGCAGCTTAGAGTTAAAAGAGTCCAAATGAACCCAGTTCTCTCCCAGTAAAATTAGCGTTTATCCCATTTCCCTATAGCTTCTGCCAGACAAACAGGTATCCTTAATTGACGTGAAATGTTGCCAATAAGCTGCTATTGAGAATTTTGTCACATTAAGCATGTCCATTCAGTCATGGTATGGTCACATAATATTACATGATAGCAACAGGACGTATTTAAAAACTTGCATTTTATACAGAGCAGAGCGATAAATTGGTCCATTTTAGGCAGGGAATTTCACCTTAAGTATCCAGTGGATAATGGTGTGAATCTAAAAGTTGGGCTTTTCTCCAGATATGATATTGGTGTAATGTTTTTACTTTAATGCCAATACAGGTCTCTACAATTTGGCTTATATTTTTACGTGATAGTAACAAACTTCGCCAATGCAGTTTGTGCAGGGCAATCACGGTGGTGACACAATCTGGTCCATTTCAGGTTTTGCTTTTAATGTCTGATAGGCAATAGTGTTTTAAATCTAAACTGGAATTTTATTTGTCCACAAATGATGCTGGTCTAACAATTTTACTTTTATGCCAATACAGCTAGCCAGTTTGTAATTATAGCTGCTTGATTTTAGAAATGGAACCTACACAAGTGGAACTGGAAAACGTAAGCAAGTTAAGCTAGTAGCTCTGCCCAGCAATAGATATAGAACTCTACTACACAAATGTTGGATAATAATGTTGGATAATGGTTGGCCAATGCACACTGGGATAGACCCTGACCAGGATAAGCGGATATAGACAATGGATGGATGAAATGGTGAGGCTATGAATAAAAGTTCTGTCATTTCTACATGGTGAAACCAAAATGTATAACAATACCCTTTAATAAAAGCTGAGAATCTGCACTTAAACTACATGTGAATTGTTTGATTACAAATCTAATATTGTGGAGCACAGAGCCAAATCAAGAAAAAAGTCTTTGTACTAAACATTGCAGAGGGCATTGTTTATTTAGCATTATAAATGATAATGGGAGAAACTGTTTCACAACATTGGAATGCATTAAAAAAACCATATAAAAACAACAATGAATCCCTTCTGGCTGAAATATAATCAGGACAAAATTGAACTCTCCGGCACATTTTCTGGGCGTGTTCCATTCCATTGCATGTTTTAGGGTGAAATTGTGAAATTCTCACTTCCCTCTTTACATTGACTAAGAATGTGTTTCAACCCACTTCCTTTTTTTCAGTGATTATTATATTTCTGTAGATGTGTACTTTATAATAAGTAAGATGACAATATCCAACTAGCCACAAAATATGATGCATTAGAAAAGAACTTGTGAATTTATAACCTTGTTTTAAGCTCAAAGGTTTCTGCACTGCCTTGAGTTTGCCTGTAAAGGTGAAACATACCTATGGAGCAATCCATAGAAATGACAATACTTTTCGAGAGATTGTATAATAGTCTAATAGTACAGTTCAAAGAATTATTCATGGTACTCTAAATGTAGTCTGATTAAAAACATTCTTTAATCCATTTTGATTTATTTTTAATACATTTTTCTACCTAAATATAGTGTAGCATCCATCGGGTGATTTTTGCTTATTTGGCACAATGTCTATATCCTGATAAAGATTGTTCAACTATTGATTCCAAAACATTTTCAAATGGAGAACATTTTCTTTGTGTGATTTTTTAAACTGTTTCCCATGCATTAGCCTAAACCTTTTATACTCACAGTAAACAAAATGTCCGAATGAAATGTTTGACAAAAGCAATCATACAGCTTAGTTTTTCCTGGATCAAAATCCGTTAGGCAGCGGAAAGCGATTGCTCGATCGACCAACAAAAACCTGGTCTTAAAGTAATAATCTTGAAGATTTTCATCAAAATAAATGTCTTTTAAGTCACTATCTATTGATGCATTGGGTAACACAATGGTGATTGAGCCTATTTTTATATTAATTTATACTATTATTATTATCATAATTCATGATTAAAAAACTTGTGTCTGTGACGACATTCCCAGGAAAAAATCACAAGCGGCGGACAGTTAGTGACGCGTTTTTCATCACCCATCAGTGGTTGGTCCACCAGAGAGGGTAGGCGGAACTAACGCAACAGGCTCGCTCTTCAACTCACTTGTGTGTGAGAGGCGTACTGTTTTTTCCAGTGTCTGCATGCGTTACAATAATAGAGAAAGGGGGGGTTGGGGGAGTTATGGAACCCTAAAAAGTTTTTGTGTAACATGAAAGATCATATTATTTGTTGATGTAGATTTCGTATTACATTTAATGACACTGTAACTTTACTAAATTACATAGCTATTTGCACAGCTAACGCTATCTACTGGACCATGTCAAGAAAGACAACATTAGTTTAGACAACATTGCGCACAGTATCCATCTCTCATATCAGGTAACGTTGCGTTAGCTAGCTAATGTAATTAACACAATCTAATGTCGGCTAACAATTAGAAAAAAATGCTAGCTAACGCTACCAACCGGTACAGACCTCGCAAACTGTCTCATGAATGCAATGCTACCTTGGGGCGACATAGCTCAGGAGGTAAGACCGATTGTCTGGTTGCCGATTCAAACCCCGCCCTGGGCGTGTCGAAGTGTCCTTGAGCAAGACGCCTAATCCCTAACTGCTCTGGCGAATGAGAGGCATCAATTGTAAAGCGCTTTGGATAAAAGCGCTATATAAATGCAGTCCATTTACCATTTACCATTTGTTGCAGTGTAGCTAACATAAGGCCAGTTCAGATCAATGATTCGCAATGACACTGGGTGCAACTTGCAAAATTCCAAGACGTCTGATTGTAAACGTTCTAAAACTGCACTTGGCGATTTGACAAGGACGGTCTTTTAAAACCTCAGGGCAGGCAACGGCTCTGCTACTAGCCAGTTCACACCGCTGCAATTTTCTCTGCAACATTCTAAAACCGTTTCGCCTCGTTGCGAATCATTGATCTGAACTGGCCTTAACGTTACCGTTATTTACATTGCCATCGAGTTCATCAATATATTATAATGATCGGAATAAAGCTGGGGTATGTGGAGCAGAGCCAGGTCTGATTTCTGAAGACGTCATGGAGGAGAAAACTAAATAAAAGAATACGGCAGTATGGATTAGCATTGTTATTAATTTATTACCGTACCATATGTTCCTTCAGCCTTTATGCCCTTTTTGATGAAATCTCCTTTGTTTTTGCTTTATTCTTCTTGTTCTGATTGCTAATTTAACACCCAGCTCAGCTTTATTCTCGAACAGTTTAGCTAGCAAAACCAGAAACACTAGGGGTAACATTTTGCAAGGTAGTTGTTTCAAAAATACCACACAACAATCATTCACGAAAAAGACTTATTGTGCACGAGATACATAATTGCACGAGCCACAGCGAATCCCGCAAATTCTTCTCTGCAGTGTAAAGATGTTCATACCGGGCAAAAGGTGGATAAAGAACATTTGCAGAAATTGATCATCACTAATTCTACCCCAGGTTTGCTACGGAATTTTAACCTGGCTCGGCAGTGTAAAGACATCTTGAGTTAGCCTAATGTTAGACAACGAATGAGTATGTACATAACATTACTTTTATAACAACCATTTTTTATTCAGTAAATAGTAAGTGTTATAGTTGGCGTGCCAACTGACTGACGTCACACATGCGACACTGGTTGGATCCGGTTGGATCTATGGGAAGTGAGGTGAAAAACACACCTGCAATTACCTCTTCTCACCATTGGCAGCGCCATAGAGAACGAAACTGAAATCTTTGAGATTGTCACTTTAAGTCAATGGCGCAGTATTTTACTGTTATTTTAAGGGCGCATTATTAAGATAGTAATGTGTGCCTACATAGGCGGGTGCACAACACACGATATTTTAAAAAAATACATGTCATAATGGTCAGTCATAATATTTATCAGAATTACTTGGCAAATCCGCATTATAATAGCAATCAGCCAAGGTGCAAGCGCACCTGGCTTTTAAAGAGAATGGGAGATGACACTCTGATTGGTTTATTTCATGTTATGCCCAAAAACACACCTATGATTAATTAAGAGACTAAGTACAAGCCCTTTGAACCATGCGCCTTACTTTGCGCTCAGATTATCCGCTGTTAAACTAGCAAAAGTGGATTTGGACACGCCCTAAATGCAGTTGCGCCATGCACTTTAGACTGTGTGCCTAGATTGTTAAAATATTGCCCAGCTACTTCAAAACACAATAACCTTAAAAAAACAAAATAACAAAACTGAAACAACAATATAATTTCACTTAACCAAATTACAATGCAGAAAAAACAACCACTGAGATTTCACAGACAAAATAATAAATCTGAAACTGCAATTTAATAAAATAATAAACCCAGAAAAACAACATGTCACAAAAGAACACGTTAACAGCCAAGAAAGCACAACAATGTTTCATAATCAAACTTAGAGAACACAATAGCAAAAAGTAAAACAAAACAACATATGTCGAAACAATTCGACAAATGTGAAAACACAACAGAAAGACCAGAAACAAGTCAATATTTAACAAAGGGAAAGGGTATGTAGCTGCCATCTCATCCCTGATTGGACAGAATTTCTACCTATGTGTCCAAAAGTACTGGAATCTAACAATCTAACATTAACTTCTGTACCCTCTGACTCATGTAAATATGTAAATGTACAAAATTCAGATGCAACTCAAATAACACATATCTCAAAACCTGACTGGTTTTCCACCTTTGATCATTCTTTTCTTTGACTTATTATCCCCTTAAAGGATAGTTCCCCTTAAAATGAACTTTACTCATTTTTTTGTCTTGACAATGACAGTGTATTTGCAGTGTATTTTTATCAATTTGTCTAGCAAAGAGGCAAGACAACATGTACAACGACAATCTAGCTAAGATTTTGCTTTCAAATCTCTATGAAATATGAAAAATAATTATAACAAATGTCATCATTTGCAATATTGAGTTTTGCAGAAACTGTTCATGCAGTGATGGCTGTACCCATAGTGATACAACATTTTTAATCATCTAATTTTCATTAGAAAATAGGCAATACGTGAATGTGGATAGCCAGTCAAACATTTATCTGCATCAAGTGAAGACCTACGTCAATAACATATGTAGCAAGTATCATTGCTTTAGAATAGTGCTTGCATAGTTTCTGGGAAGCACTGGTGAATGTTTAGTTTGCTTTGCAGACAGATTTTATGAATTTTGTTTATACAAATGTACATAGTATATACAGGTTGTAGGTTGTACATGTGATCAACTTGGGGCAGATTTATTCATTCATGTTTTCAGTTTAGTGGGATATCTAGAATTACTTTGAATAATAGCAGAGTTATTTTAGAGTTGTATCCTCCTCACACATTTTCCGTGTGTGTGAGAAAACTACAATTTAAATGGGGCATGAGATGAAATTTGTGCTTTTCTGAAGAGGACTTGGTAGGGGACACAGATCATTTGGTCGAATAATAATGGCACAGTTTCATTTCTAAAAAAAAAGGAATCTGTGGGAGGGAGAATTACTGACAGTCAGTATTGTTTATTCCAGTAAGAGGACTATTCTTGCAACATCTTTGCGAGCCAGGAATGTTGCAATTCCCCTGGCAGTAAGAGCTCAGTTGCCCAGCAAGGCTTTGATAAATCTGATAAATATTTTTTTAATTCACTGAAAATATTTTTGTTGACATTTAAAAGGCATTGAGAATTTAAAATGTGGTGCTCACGGAGAAAGTTTGTTATATGGAATTCCATTCCATTCATAACATTCATGTTATTATAAATACATTATAAACAATATATTTTGTTTCTGGTATTTTCAATGGACCAAATAATTATCCAACTTGCAATAATAAGATGTTCTGAAATATAACATGATCTCAGGGTCTATGTTGTTCTTCAAAAATGTAAAATATGGGTACAATGAAAGTATAGCCTATTTTTGGCCATTTTATTTCTCCAGATTCAAGCTTGGTGTGAAAAAAAATGACCTTAGACAAAGTAACATTTTACATTTTGAATTTACAAAGTACATCATTCTGGAACATGATATTCACCTGTGGCATGATATGTTATTGATCATATGATGATGACATACATTCACAACGTTATGCTGGAAGCTGGAATAGTAACATATTACAATATCAGATGTCAGTTACAAAATAAATGCTAGGTTTTCAATGTGCACATGTCTTTAGATGAGGCCATTTGTCTTTCGCAAAATAAATAAAATACTCCTGTAAAAACGTAACTCTGTTTACACTGACAGATAGAGGATTTGTCACAAGTAAGTCCTTGGTAATCATTAAACAAAAATCTATTAAATCATCAAAACTGATCATTTTCAGACTGCTTGTATCTAGTAAATGACATTTTGAATGTAATTGAAATTTACAAAGTACATCATTTTGGAACATGATATTCACCTGTGGCATGATATGTTATTGATCATATGATGATGACATACATTCACAACGTTATGAGCTGGAATAGTAACATATTACAATATCAGATGTCAGTTACAAAATAAATGCTAGGTTTTCAATGTGCACATGTCTTTAGATGAGGCCATTTGTCTTTCGCAAAATAAATAAAATATTCCTGTAAAAACGTAACTCTGTTTACACTGACAGATAGAGGATTTGTCACAAGTAAGTCCTTGGTAATCATTAAACAAAAATCTATTAAATCATCAAAACGGATCATTTTCAGACTGCTTGTATCTAGTAAATGCCATTAGTGGTAGGACTAAAGGTCATACTGAAATCACACTGAAGGACATACTTGGCTGCACAAGCTAAAAGTGTCCTGTGTATATTTTTGCCCACTAGATGTTTTTTTGCTAGCTTTGATTACTGTTCTTTCTTAGTTCTACTCTAATCTGCTAGTTGTAAATCTTCTTTGCACATGGATGACACAATGCCAGTGGTTGCCATGTACGGTATCGGTATCCTCGTTTAAACATTTTCTCCCCAATTTTAAATCACTATTTGGGTCTCTTGAGTTACCGCTTTGCCTCTCACACACGCAGAGCATGGCAGGGGAAACATTCTACTCTCATGTGCTCCCCAGATTAACTCAATGCCAGATCAACTCCTCCAATTTGACACTGCATTCAGTAGATGCTATACAACACCCAGATGGTTCTATAGCAAGGCAGCATACTTACTTAAGGGATTGATTACATCCAGTTGTAACATATTTCCCTGAGGACCCTTGGAAAATAAGTATGGCTCTAATTTTGCTTCATGAGATCTGCACAGAATCTGTTTGTCAAGCATGTACATTTGCTGCCATTGTAACTTGCATTTTGGTTACCAAGTCAAGATGATTGTGTAACCATAAGATCTCACTGAATACTACAGGAATACAATAGCTTTTCCTGGGGTCCAAAGACTCATATCTCTCCACACAAAATGTTATATTCTCCAGTCAGGACAAAAAGAATCTTTATTATTAATCATAAAAGTCAATGCAGTTATGTTCAGTGGTACGGCTCTGTTCTGGAAGCCGTCCTGCCCATCCAAGAAGGCATGCATGGATAAGACAGAGAAGGCAGCAGCAAAATCCCCCACAAGGGGCACACGCAGAACAGATCCATATGGGCGGCAGTGTGGCATAGTGGGTAAGGAACTGAGCTTGTAACCGAAAGGTCATAGGTTCCTGGGTGGGACACTGCCGTTGTACCCTTGAGCAAAGCACTTAACCTGCATTGCTTCAGTATATATCCAGCTGATTAAAATGGATACAAAAAAAAGACTGAATAAAAGAGAAAAGAAACCATTGACTCACAGATGAGATTGCTTGAATGACCAGCAAATCGACCTCTTCAATATTTCATGGAACAACTTTCCCAATTCATAGAAGTGGTCCACTTCAAATGAGTGGTTTTTTAAATTAAAGTAAGTATGGATCTGGAGCTCCAGACTGCATCAAGGCATGGGCAGGGGAGGGACAGGGCTGAATTCTAGATTTGACTTGCAGCCAATGAAGAGATTTAAGCACTGGACTAATATGTTCCCATTTCTTTGTTGTAGTAAGGACCCTAACAGCTGCATTCTGTACAAGCTGTAGATGTTTTACGGCCAAGTTGGTTCAACCTGACCATGAAACGTTTTAGTAATTTCTTTTCCACCCACCCTGGATGCATTGTGAATTGTACATACATTTTTTCTGGGTGGTGTAATGGTTTAATGGGTGCAAAACCATCACAGTCCCCCACTAATTTCTAATTTCATGTTGTATGGTATATTTTAGTCTACATTTGCGGCATTTAACCTCAGTGATACAAAATACAGACACAGAATGTACAACTAAATTCATTTACTGCCATCTGGTGGTACATATTTAATTTGGACGTTACACTATCTACAGGACATCATTATAACAAATTTAAGGAAAATTTTAATTTTGTAATTCTCCAAATAAATTGAAGTCCAGACCAAGCTGAGAAAAGGCACACTTATTAAAGAAAAACAAAAACAATAACAGCACTGGGAGAAGCAACATGTCAGCTCTATACACATTCAGTTAATGGTTCTCAGAACTTCTGACAGTCTGACAGTCTATACTAGTGCACAAACAAGGAGGAATGTGTTGAATCATCAGTTCATTGGTCAAAGTGTAGATGGGGTAGATTGGGTGTAGATTTGATAATCTAAGAATATTATCTATCATGTCATGAGACCAGAGCTTGTGACCAGGCAACTTGGGCTCCTGATCTAATATGCTGTGAAGATAATATGGTGTTAAATCGGGCCCCCATGTAGTCATGATGCAGATGGAGGAAAACTCTAATACGATACCTGGTACCTCCACAAGCTGGGTTGCCTTTTAATGCACTAAAAGTTAGAGATATTGCTTAGTTTCTTGAAAAACCAGTAGATGGTAATAGAGTTTCTCTTTCAAAAGGCAAAGACTGGTGTCAGCAGCTTTAAGAATGAAGTGGTGTGTTCAGTGCCTGCTAAACATATGTTTAATTACTTGCATTACATTTATCTGGGCACTAAAAGAGAAAACAGTAAGTGTGTGATGCCAGACCCAAGGATTATGGCAAACCTGCCTCCTCTGATTCTGTTCTGTAAAAACCTTTTCAGGGAAGAGAGTGCTTACAGTAAATCTGGAGATGCACAACCAGATGAAAGACTGATTGTTTTATTGGTTTGAGGTTCTGGAACCGCCTAACACCGCATTCGTGTTTTGAGAACTCGAGGGCACAAGTGGTGTATGCCACAATGCCTCTAAAATGTAGAAATTCATTCAGTGCACCCTGGTAAGATACTGTGAAAAAATGTGTATGAAGGACAGAACTGGTTGATGTTGATATGGAGCACAGATACTAACCAAAGGAAATTATATACCAAATACAATGTCTGAGGTTGTGTTATAAGGCAGGACCTCTGACAGTAGTATAGAAATGTGAGTCCATGGGTTCCTAGGAGTGAGACAATAGTGACAAAGACCATTGTCTGTGCATGAGACCCTTAAGGCCTGAGCAGGTAACAATCGCATTTGTCATTCTCCCTCAGTCACTTCATATCCCACTTCATTTGCCTGAAAATGAAGCTGATGGTGCCATCTACTGGCTTTTTGTTTTTGTTTTTATAAATAAGCATTTTACATCGCATAACTCACCCAGCTTTCCAAAAAGTGAATTCACCTTGAAACATTCAACGGAATCTGGATAAAAGGGTGCAAATATTGTGCAACTACATATTGTGCAACTATAGCCTCCCTGCCCATTCTCTACTTCAGGGCTGCTCAGCCCTGTTTCTGGGGATCTATTGTCCTATACATTTTTGTGTCAACACTAATTTGGGATGGCTGTTTCTGCTTCTCACCAAAATCTCTAGCTGTTGAATGTGGCGTGCTTTGTTAGGGTTGGAGTAACCTACCAAATCTCCAGGAACAGGGTTGGGCAGCCCTACTCTACATAGAAATGTCCATGTCAACAATTTTTCTCAATCAAACAATAATTTTTGTTACCTCAGTCAGACTCATACAATCCACCTATACTTGTTAATAGCCCGTAGATGGCGAGAGCGATGAGGAAGATGTTTCGCTTATGTCAGACCCTATGAAGGAAGTTTTAGTTGCATTCAAAGGGACTGCATGACCAATGATATCTGCCAGGAGCTGCAAACCCGGCAGGTGAGCAGAAGGAATCTCTGTGAGTGTGTGTGACACAGTGTGTAGAGGGTAAGGTAGCCTAATGACACAGTGAAGCAATGACAACTGCAAAGGGGGAGTATGTTTCTTTTGAAAACATCTTGAAGTTATCAGACTTCATTTAGATACAATATTTACAATCTTTGTAAGTTAACTGATTATCATCTTTTAAACCACTTTTAAAAATGTATTTTTATAAACTTGCTTTTAACCAATGACACCCTGTTTTCAATTGTTATATGTTTTATGTCTGATTTGTTTTATTATTTTATTTTAATTTAGTTTTATTTTTGTTTTTTGTTATTTTTATTACATTTTATTGTGTTCTTTATTGTTGTTTGCTGTAACGCACTATGCAATGCTGTTTCAAAAAGTGCTATACTGATTTCACAGTAGTGCAGTATGAAATGGCTTGCAATCTGCCTTGAGTCTAATCCTGTTAGAGAAGTCTAGTTTAAAAATAAATTTAAAAACGCAGTAAGCATTCCTGGAGATCCAACCAGGCTGTCTCAGCTAATTTGTTAAAATATCTACCTTAAAGCATATCCAACATCTACCATAAATTAATTTCAAAATTTACATGATAGGTGCTGATGTCACTCAGGATGAGAAATTAAAGTGTGATTTTCTCAGAAACTATGGCACATATCAAATTAATTTAACAAACAGACACACTTATGACAATCAAACATTATAGCGCAGGATTCCTTAAAATTCAAATGATATGCGATTTTGGATTTATCCTCCCCATTGACTCACATTCATTTTTGCACTTTCTGCACTTTGAGTGCCCCCACTTGACTATCTGAGTGGCATATCTTCCCTTTCGGGAAATTATCTTTGAGCTTAGGTTAACTGAAGGCATGCCTGCCAGTCTAGTTAAATATGCATGCCTATGGCATGGTCTAAGGTCGCTCTCCTTGGAAACTCCACCCCCTTGAGCGGTTTCCAGGTTCTGTCACAACCTGTGTCTTTGTACGCGGTGGTGGTATAGGACTCAGTGTAGTGTGATGTGAAGCTGGCTATTGTAGCATTCGAAATGTCAAGTGATAAGCCTTACGTTGGACAAGTAATGAATAACATAGCATATTTATATAGAAAATTCACAAATAAATTATAGTGATGCATTAGCTAAATAGATTGCTAGTGACACAAATTGTTTTATGTGGGTTAGCTATGTGTGGTGTTGTTCGATATGCATGTAGATTAATATTAACTATGATAGAACAATAGCTTGACAGCAAACAATAGCATTCTTCAGAAGCAAGGCTAATGTTGACTCTTGTTTCCATGGTCATTTATCAGTCAATTTTAGATATGGATAATGGGGTTTCAATCAATCAATCAAATTTTATTTGTATAGCATATTTTACTGCAGTTTCTTGGGTCGAGTGCTAGTTGGGCTCAGCTGGCTCTCTGGTGGAGCCATGCGCTTAACAACAAAGTCAGCCATTTCTTCACTATAACTCTAACTGGCAACTGGGCATTTTATTTGTGAGCAAAGGTGAATGTGCTACTGTTCAGGAGAATTGTTGGAGGCGGTAACCCCAGTATCTGATGTCACAGACCGACATAAAAACAACAAGGCTTAGGCTGCAGATTGTAGAATTCAGTCAATATAATTGCTTTGAGGATAACTTTTTTTCTGCAAGCTCTATGGATGTATTATTTGCAAAAATTATTTGTCTATGTTAAAAAGCTAGATATAACACCTTTAGAAATAACACACAAAACACATGACTGAAAATCCTTTCATATGCATGCGCACATTTACTCGAGATAGCGACACAGGGATATATTTTTCATCGGGGTGTTACTTGCTGAAAAAGTTCCTTAGTTTAATTGTATTCATTCATATCATAAAGTGAACATAAAAGTAGCTGGTTTAAATTAAAATGGAATTCACCTTCACAGCTGGGTACACGATCACTCCATCCCTCTGACATACATAGTCGTGTGTTAGATCTGCCCACCAGCATGTAGCTATAAACGCAAATGAATGGATGCTTGAATGAAACCATACCATGTTTTACCCACTTACCGGTGACACACGCTTGTACTACTAAGGTCAGAATTTCAAGGTAGTCTACCCGTCGTTCATACTCAATAGAATTAAATGTTAACTTGCATATTGGTGATGGTGGATTTAAAAAGGAAAATCATGGGAAATGATGAAAAATAAAAAACGAAGAGCTACCATTCTATTGCTTCTTTTATAAAAAGGACGGGTATATTTAACAGCGCATTTCTTTGTTACATGCTTGCAAACACAAATAACAGCAAAGTTTTAAGTTGTAAATAATGGCCAAGCTACATACCCTTCGTTGCAGGTGTATTTAATAACCGTACCAAACACAAAGTCTATACCATGCTCGTGTTACCCCACTTCTCAAAAAACCCACCTCAGACCCCTCTGATTTAATGAATTATCGACCCGTATCGCTTCTACTCTTTCTGTCCAAAACCCTTGAACGAGCAGTTCTTAAACAACTAACCTCTTTTCTCCATCAGAACAACCTGCTGGACCCTCACCAGTCTGGCTTCCGATCCGGGCACTCAAAAGAGACTGCGCTCCTAGCTGTGACGGAGGCACTTGCCACTGCAAGAGCCTCACGCCTCTCCTCTGTCCTGATCCTTCTTGACCTGTCTGCAGCTTTCGACACAGTCAACCATAAAATACTCCTCTCCACCTTGGCTGGGATGGGCATCGCCGGGACTGCTCTGTGTTGGTTCGCTTCCTATCTTGCAGATAGGTCCTACCAGGTAACCTGGAAGGGGTCTGCCTCTGCTTCTCATCCCCTTGTTATGGGAGTTCCGCAGGGATCTGTACTGGGTCCTCTGCTGTTCTCCTTATACACCAGATCTCTTGGTTCAGTTATTAATTCACATGGCTTCTCCTATCATTGTTATGCAGATGACACACAACTCTTCTTTTCTTCCCCCCCCTCGGCCCCACAGGTCAATGATAAGATATCTTCCTGCCTGGCTGACATCTCCACCTGGATGGCCAACCACCATCTGAAGCTCAACCTCAACAAAACTGAGCTGCTCTTCTTCCCGTGCAAGCCCTCCTTACTTCGTGAGCTCTCAATCACGGTTGATGGCACCACAGTGACTGCCTCTCACTCTGCCAAGAGCTTGGGGGTGGTCCTGGATGACCAACTGGACCTCAAGGAGCACATCAAGGCAACATCACGGTCCTGCAGATTCCTTCTGTACAACATCAGAAGGATTCGACCATACCTGACGACGCACTCCACCCAGCTGCTCGTCCAGGCTACGGTGACCTCTCGCCTTGATTACTGCAACTCTCTCCTTGCAAGCCTGCCAGCTTGTGCCATACAGCCACTACAGATGATTCAGAATTCCACTGCCCGACTCACCTACAACCTTCCCAAATTCTCCCACGTCTCTCCTCTGCTGCGATCACTCCACTGGCTACCGGTCGCTGCCAGGATCCGGTTCAAAGCCCTGACCCTTGCCTACACTGCTGCCAACAGGACAGCCCCCATCTACTGGCAGGACATGACTCGATTCTATGCGCCTGCTCGACCACTCCGCTCTGCGGCAGCAGGGCACCTTGTAACCCCATTCCCACCCGCCCAAAGGGATCACAGAGCTTCTCCACCCTAGCTCCCCAGTGGTGGAACAAACTCCCCGTCCCTCTCCGAACCTCCCCCTCACTACCCATCTTCTGCCGTGGCCTAAAGACTCATCTCTTCAGACTATACCTAGACTAACCACCACCACGCTGTATATTTCACTCTAAATCTCTCCCCCCCCCCTTTTTTCATGACACTTACATGTTACATGTTGCCCCATCCCAGCACTTTTTGGTAATTTGTATTTGTCCTAATACTGTAGCTTATTCTTCTGCCTAGTTGGCTTTGCAAAGGTTAGGTCTGAATAGTGTTCACTGTGTGAACTAAACTGTGTTCTTGGCTAGAAATAGCTGTACAAAATAAGTATTGTACATTACTGAACCTGTGTTTAGCAGTTGTCTATGACCATGAAATGCACTTTTTTGTACGTCGCTTTGGATAAAAGCGTCTGCCAAATAAATGTAATGTAATGTACCATTCACGAGGTTGTAGTAACCATTGACAATGTCCTCGGGAAGTTCACATTGCTTTGCTAAAATAAAAATTAAAGGAATACATTTTAGAGTACGCCAGTTTAAAACTACACTCACTCTTAAAGCACGCGCACACACACACAGAAATGTACAATCGCAGGACACAGGGACACGACTCACGTGAACATTTGGTCTGGTGGTTTATT
Organism: Anguilla anguilla; assembly: GCF_013347855.1. Taxonomy (NCBI): domain Eukaryota; kingdom Metazoa; phylum Chordata; class Actinopteri; order Anguilliformes; family Anguillidae; genus Anguilla; species Anguilla anguilla. The sequence goes on along the minus strand of NC_049204.1, from coordinate 28,589,333 downwards.
GTCCAGCACCGATCTTTACATTTGTAGGTAATTTTCCTGCTAGATACATATCCAGCTCAGTGAAGTGAATCAGGTCTCCATCGGTGTAATTGGTTTTTAAAGAGCTATCCAAAATGTCAGCATTCTCAACGACTGGAAGGCGAGGGCACCCTATCAAAATGGATGGAGAGCTACATGAGATCAATACTTATGCCACATCTGAAACAACTGCTATTCCGATTACAAGCATTAAAAAATAAAGACATGCTTTGCTATTCTTCTTTCTATATCGTTTTATTATTATTATTATTATTATTATTAAGATGGTTCATTTTCCAGCAGACTAAGAAGGAACTTGAATTACAAACCTTTTGGAAAAAGGAATAGGGCAAACATTTGCAATGGGAATCATTTCTCATTTCGATGGCAACATATAGGGTTTCCCTAATATCAGAAAAAAATATACTGTGGTCCTAACTACTTAGACTATGTTGGAAATAATACAAATAATCTATGTCACAGAATGATTGCAGTGCACTGCTAATACATGATTAAAGGAAACTGGAAAAAACAGTCACTTAAAATCTGTCCGCAAAAATCATTTATTTTATTTTAATATAAAATAAAAATAAATCTTACCATTTTCCAGTGCATCAATACATCTCCATATAGTCAACCAGAAAAGCACATGAATTGTTTCATTTACTTTTTTGAAGTCAATTTGTTGTACATTCGAACAAGTGGAACAGGCTTCAGTCACAGCTTGGCAGAATCGTCTGGAAGAAAAACCATTTGTCAGTTTTCGAAATTACCCGCAAGCCCTTGGGAGTTACTTATGGAATGCAGTTTAAAAACTCCAGAGAATAAAGCGGAGGTTCCAAATGCGGCAAATAATTATGGCAAGCCGTTTTAGCTTCAGTTAATTTCTAGAGGATATCACAAATACAATTCTAACTAGTTAGAACGCAAATTCTTGATATCAGAATTTCAATTGTAACTACTTATAATTCAAGCGTTTTCCCCATTCATTCAATGGGACCTTTCATTTTTGATCTGAAATTAAATTAAATAAAATTTTTAATTAAATTTTAACTAGTTAAAATAGGAATTCTTGATATCAAGATTTGTATTCGTTAAATTGGACATTCTAATTAAATGAGTTCAAATTCTATTATTGATATTAAGAATTCCAATTTTAACTAGTTAAAATTCAATTCCTGATATCAAGAATTCCTATTTTAACTAGTTGCAATTGAATACATGATATCGGAAATAGGTATTTTAACTAGTTGAAATTATATTGTTGATATCAGTAACTGATTTTATGATATCAGAAATTCGCTTTTTAACTAGGTCAAATTTCAATTCCCATTGAAATGAACGAGAAAAACGTTTTCAATCTGACTAGTTAAAATAGAATTTCCGATATCAAGACTTGGCATTTTAACTAGTTAAATTCAAATTTCTGATATCAGAAATACACATTATAACTAGTTACAATTGAATTTCTGATAGAAAGAATTTGCATTCTAACTAGTTAGAATTTGAATTTGCGATATCCTCTATTAATGAACTAAAGCTAAAACGGCTTGCCATAAATAATGCTCATGTTCCAAAACACATCTCATCACTTCCTGATCACGGAGGAACAACTTAAAGGTACAAACACACAGAAACCCAAATGCACAAGCCTAACTCTTCAAAATAAAATTTTTCTCACGTTTGTTAACCAAAATGGGAAGCGCTTTTCTTGAACAGATGTGACTCAAGTCACATTTGAAATACTACTCATAGCTCTCAAAGTCTACAGAACTCCCCAGTATAATGTACAGTGTTGATTCAACCATAACAGAGTACATATGAGGCCAACTGGGACCGTATGTAAATAACTTGGTACTTGTGATGTTTTGGCTTATCACATCTAAATAAGTATTCTGGCAAGCAATGATGGAGACACTGTTGGTTATTTTCAGCAGAAATTATAAAAAGGAAAGCCTCTTGTAAATAAAAGGGGCCAACAACCACTAATAAATAGTAGTACTATCTTTCAAAAAATTACATTGTGGAAAGCATGAGTTGTGTTTAAACATTACTTATACTCATTAGCCTTGCAGTGTATTATAATGCATGCTGTATTTTGGTCAATATACTATAAAATTTATTTAATATATATATGTATACAAAGTATTTTGCCTATTTTTCCCAATATATTTATTATATCTGTAATATAATGCTTGCAGTATTATTTCCATGCCTCAAAACACTACAGTATAAGTATATTATTTTCACCTTATTTTACCATGCAGTATGTCATAAAACATATATTTTGAATTTATTGTGATTATATTGAAGGTAATATATGGTACTGTATGTATATTTTGTATGTAGTATGTATGTATGTAGTACTTTACTATGTAGTACTTTCTGTATACTGGCTGCAATATGTAGCTTAATATATTTTTGTTATATTATATTTTGAATCTGATGTATAGTTTGCTTTATAACTTTTAGCATTAATAAACATAGTTTATTCCATTGAATACTTACAAAACAATTTTTTTGGATATGTTATTATTATTATTATTATTAGAAGTAAATTCAGTGCTCATGACTCCATAATAAGAAAGAGACTGGGCAAAAATGTAATTCATGGGAGAGCGGCAAAGCAGATCATCATACCAACAGTCAAACATGTTGGTGATAGTGTGATGGTGTAGGGATGCTTTTTAACCTCTGGACCTAGATGGCTTGCCATTATTGCAGGAACCCTGAATTATGCTTTTTACTAGACAATTCTTAATGAGGATGTCCAATCATCTGTCTGTGAGCAGAAGCAGAAGTGTACTTGGGTTATGCAGCAATACAATGATTCAAAACACGGAAGTCCACATCGGAATGGCTGAAAAGAAACATAATTAAAGTTTTGGAGTAGCCGTCAAATCCTGACTTGGACACAATAAAAAAGGGGCTTTTTCCTGGTAGTATATGTGTGTGTACCACAAAACATTGCAAATTAAAAATTGAAATAATAATAATAATAATTCTGTACTAACTCTTTTATTGCTTTATCACTGTTTGGTCTCATTGTCTTGCTGTCAGATGAAGTGCAGTCCAATGAGTTTGGATATGTTTTTTTAAATACTTGAGCAGATAAGATGCTTTTGTACACATCAGAATTCATAACATGCCCAAATCATAACCAAATAACATCCCAAATAAAAAATAAAAAAAATTAAAAATTAAAATAAAAAAGGCATGAGGCTTTTATATATTGCAATAAATCAAACATCATTTTAAAAAGTTGTCTGTTCTTGAAAAGTAAGTATGGTTTTCAGTGTGTATTCTAGTGGGAATTGAATGCTAGGTGACCAAGAAACGTAATGTCCTTATCTGTGTCAATGTAACATTTTTCAGTTATGCTGCCTCTGAGTTGCTATAACAAACAATGTATGTTTTTGCTGTTATTTGTTCACAAAATTCCATCTAAAGTGAAAACGAGAGGGTTGGTACCCAGGAAGGTCATAGAGAGGGCTTCAGATTTGGAGAGAAAACCATCTACTGTACATGTAGCGTCTTTTTGGGGAGACCTTAGGAATTTTTAATTCATAAAAATGCCTTTAATATTTAATATTGTTTAATATTTATAAAATTTTACTCATCAATGTGTTTGACTTTTTAAAATCAGTGTTTAGTGTTAAATGTGTTAAATTTGCTTGCTATCCTCATCTTCTAGATTCTGTGATGGAAAAGAAACTGCTACCTGCTCACAGGCATTTATGATAAGCACAATCCAGACAGGACTGTATAGTCGGCTATTTGCTTGGTAAAAGCGTACCTGGGGATTAAGAAACAGAAGCAGCTTTACTCATCTATTTGGATGTTACCACAACTCAGTTCACGGTAGGTTACAAAGTCATTTTTCATGAATAAAGCCCCATGCTTCATAATCTGAGGATAGAGCTGGTCTCATGTTACCAATGGAAATGTGTTTCTTTGATTAAAATTAGTATGTGCAGGGAAAAACCCTTTTATGCACATTATAGAGCATTTTCATTAATTGTTACAATTGTTCCGCACCTCTGATACATTCATATTTATTAGTTGGTATAATTGTAACGTCGGACTGTGTGTACCTTGGTTTTAATTGTATCTGACTCGATGGTCATGAATGAACAACTAATGCCTACTGACATGTCAAAGCTGTTTGAAACAAAATTTATGGTGACTCTCCCCTACTCTAATACAGTGATGATGTCTCCTCTTCCGAATTGCCACACTGATCATGTGCTGGAAAGAAGTTAACACTCGCTTTTCCCAGATGTTTCCATGTCCCTATAATGAACCATCTTTCAAAGTCATTTAGATCTTTTCCTCTTGCCATCTTGATCCCAAATTGAGGTCAGCTGAGCCTTCGCAGCATTTTTATACATGCCACAGTGCATGGTAGGATGTTAATTGCTTAATTGTATCATGCAGTACACTGCAGTACATTTAATTGGGAATAATTTCATTTTTTCATTTTATTTCAGTAAAGGTGAATGTGAAAGTAGGTTATTCCTTGTATGGATTGTCTGGAAAAAGCATCACTACTTGAAACATCAACTTAACAATGCTAAAGTCCCGACTGTCCAGAATTTGCTTTCTCTGGGCAGTCGAGCAGTCCTTATTGTTCAGCCTTGACTCTTACTTACTCTTACTGAAAACTGCTAGAACCAATGGAAAACATACCTGGGTTATGCAATATAGACAGAAAGACATGATAAACACATGATAAACGTTTAAGAATTTTTATTAGCAATGAATAATATATTGTTTCCTCAACATACAGTGCAATAATTCAAACATTTCAGCGTGGGTAGAACAGTGTTGTATTGTCTTTGTAAACAGCTAGCCAAAACATTTAATCCATTTTCCCTGAACCTGGTGCAAAAGGATTTGTATGCTAGTTTCTGTGGTGCTTGGTTATCAATGTAGGAAATGGTTACTAAAGAAAAAGCCTATACCTGTCCTAAGTACCCTGTCCTAAGAGGGAAATGCACAATTATTTCTATATATCCTGCAGTATTTTTATTTTCTTAATGCTAGTTATTTGTTATAAAAACATGAAATTGGCACATCATAATGGCATAAACTACATAAGTTAATGGCATAATGGCATAAATTACATAAGTTTTTATTCTGTTAAATATTTATTCAGAGCCTTACATATACAATGCATTTAAAAAAAAAAACTTTCCTTTTAAAATCTCTCCAGTTAAGAGACTTAATTTCCTTTGCCTGGTCATTTTTTATTTAGTATTTCGCTTTCAGTTTCATGCATGAATGTATGTTAAGAAGGCTGAGGAGAGGCTCAGTAGCCATTTCATTTTGATCTTGTATAACATGGTGCATGAAAGAATCTGATGGAAAATATTGTTTAACAGATTATGGTTATGATTCTGTATTTTTCCTGGTATGCTTATTCATAAGAGGGTTTCCAATTTCACATTTCTAGAGTGACACTCAGTTTTTCAGCCTTAATCCATTAAATTTCAAGACAGATCTATTCACAGATTTTTTAAAAATACATTCACAAAGTGCAGGTTTGCGATTTAACTGAATTTCCAATAGATGGAGATATTATAACCAAAATATGTCACAATATCTAGAATAATCTTTTTTAGGTGCATTTCTCTCCAAAATTATTCACTATCACAAGTTAACAAATTATAATGAAAATGGGTAACAGTTTTCAAAATTCCTGAGCTTAATTTACCAAGGACAGTTTCCAGAAAGTTTTTGGGAAGTTTCCCTTTGCAACCCAAGTCGCATCATATCAAAGCCATATGTACCCCTGCTCTACCTGGATGATTCTCTTTGATTTGATAAATTCATGTGAAGTCAACACAAATGATTGATTATTGATTAGCTCAAAACTTGTGCAATTTATCAATGTATTACGATACACAGTGAGCTCAATAATGGGACAAAGAAATGTTTTTTCTTGATTTGGCCCTGTACTCCACAATTTTAGAATTGTAATCAAAAAATGTGTGATTTTTATGCATTTTGGTTTCACCATGTAGAAATTACAGCATTTTTTATACATTGCTTTTTGGAGTCTGTTATTGGCGTTTGTCAACAAGAGGATCTGAGTTGTGCCAATGAAAGTTAAAGAAGTCATTATAAGGCTGAAAAATAAGACAGAGCAGTCAAAAACATAGGCCAAACCTAAGGCTTACCAAAATTAACTCTTTGGAACATCGTTAGGAAGAAAGAGACCACTGGTGAACTCGCAAAAGGCCTGGGAGGCCAAGGAGCACCTCAACCGTTGATGACCGAAGGATTATAACTGTAATAAAGAAAAACCCCAAACACCTGTCTGGCAGATCAGAAACACTCTTCAGTAGGCAGGTGTGGATGTGTCAGTAACATTGCAGACAGAACTACAGAAGCTACACTGCAATATGCAAACCACTTGTTAGTGACAAAACAGGATGGCCAGGTATCAGTTTGCTAAGAAGAGCAAATGAGACCAAAATAGACTTGTATCAGTGTGATGGCAAGAGTGGAGGCCAAAAGGAACTTCCCAAGATCTAAAGCACCCCCCACCCCTCACCCCACCACATCTGGGAAACATGGTGGTGGGAGTGTCATGGTTTGGGAAAATATGGTTATCACAGGTACTGGCTCACTTGTATTCACTGATGATATAACTGCTGATAGCAGAATGAATTCTGAAGTGTACAGAAGCCATTTATCTAAGTTCAAGCAAATGCTTCCAAACTCATTGGACGGTGCTTTATTCTCTAGAAAGACAATGATCCCAAACTTACTGCTAAAGCAACAAATTTATTTTTCAAAGACAAAAACTGAAAAACTTACTCCCAATCTGAATAAAATTGAACATGATTTTCATATACTGAAGAGAAAACTTGGAAACTAGCTGCCAAAACAAGCTGTAGTACAGGCCTGGCATGCAAAGGATAGTAATAAACATGACTACTTTCATTTATGTAACATTATTATGCCCCAACGTTATGGTTCCCTAAAATGGGGATTATGTATAAAAACTGCTGTAATTTGCTGTAATGGTGAAACTGAATGAAATGTGTAAAAATGTTCACTTTAACCACGTGTGAATTGTTTGATTACAAATCTAAAATTGGGAGTACACAAATAAACATCATGAAAAAAATGTTTTTTCATAATGTTTTCTAAAAAATTAGAAAAATGTTGTATGTTCTTAAACTAAAGGTAAAAATGATGTGCACAATAAATGTAAGCCGTGTGCATGTGCATGCATGCAAGGAAGATGCACTTTGCTGAAAATCTCACTATGGATAGTTTACCAAATTTGGTGACACTGAATCATAATTGTATGAATTTAAAACAAAACAGTTAATCATAAATGCATGATACAACCTAAGTTGTTGATCATGATTCAGCAAATTTGATGATTTATGAAGCTCCATGATGTATTGTAAAATTGCAGACAATTTAAGTGAAGTATGATATCTAGAGCTTGGTTATAATTTTTTGAGCCTTGCAGAAATGGAGGACAAATTAAAAGTGGTATACCAAAAGAAACAATGAAGTCCAGAAATATAAATCCAAGTCAAGAAGTATAAATCCATGATGATCTTTCGACAGCATCAAACTGATAGTTGATAACAATAACACCCCAGTCCTAGGAATGAACAGAAAGCAAAGTGGTAAATAGTTTTAAATCAAATATAATTTTTATTGTTAAAAGTACTGTTTGATTGATATGCATTATGCCCTTAAATGTTGTAAATGTTTTTAACTGGATCTCAAAAATAAGCTTATCAACAAGTTATACTTACTCACGTACATACTCACGTATTCTTAATGGATTTTGGTATAGTGCTGGCCTGTAAACCAATAAAGAAAAGATATTGGTCATTTCACAGAGAAATAGCAATGCCATTGCTTACAAGTCTTGGCTGAATATGTTCCTTTCCAGGATAAGCCTTTAAAGATATAGTAATATACCCAAGGGGTGTCGAGATACTTTTTGTCATATAGTGTGTGTGTGTGTGTGTGTATGTATATACACACATATATATATGTGTATATAGTTGCAATCAAAATTATTCCACCCCTGTGGAATAATACATTCCTAAATATTTTTAAATGTATGCTTTTTGGGAAACTAAAAAAACAACATGTATGTCACTTGTGTGTTCTGTTAAAATTCAAAATAAAAATGTCTTTTTTAAGATTTCCGAGTAGCATGTGAATTTTGTATTGCGGCCCTATCATAAATATTCAACCCCCATTCAATATCACCATTTTTTAAATATTTGCTGGTCTGTAGAGTGACTAAATTTTATGGAAACACACACATATAAATCCCACTGATGCACTTCTTCACATCAATTTGAAGCTGACTAGCAAACATGCCAAAGACAAAGGAGCTCTGTCAAAAGTTAAGAGAATAAATTATTTCATTGCATAAAAAAGGCAATGGATACAAAAAGATCTCCAATATATTGAAAGTTCAATGAGACACAATTGGCAGCATTGTAAGGAAGTTTGAAAGTCATGGAATAGTGGACGGAAGAGTAAAGTTACATCAACTGGTATCAGGCACATCATAAGAACTGCTGAGAAAAACCCCTCATATTACTGCCAAAGGCTTACAGGATGACCTTTTGAAAGCTGGAACAAAAGTATCAGTACAGACGATAAGAAGGATATTGTACATGCAAGGCCTTCATGGCCGGACACCTCGCCACACTCCAATCTTAACCAGTAAGCATATGAAAAATCGACTTGAATATGCAAGACGTCATTTGGATAAGTCTATGGAGTTTTGGGAGAATATTTTATGGAGTGACAAGACAAAAATGGAATTGTTTGGACCCATGGATAAGCGGTATGTCTGGCGCAAGAAAGGTGCAGCCTATGACAAGAAGAACACCATCCCCACAGTCAAGTATGGAGGTGTGTCAGTCCTTCTGTGGGGGTGTTTTGCTGCTTCTGGTACTGGCTTCACATCTTCAGTGTGTGACTGGCACCATGGATTCCTTCCTCAGTGCATAAACTGAAGCTTGGTGATCATTGGACTTTCCAGCAAGACAATGATCCCAAGCATACATCCAAGTCAACCAAAGCTTGGTTCAGGGAACGATCTTGGAATGTCCTTGACTGGCCTTCTCAGTCCCCAGATTTAAATCCCATTGAAAATCTTTGGTGGGATTTGAAGAAAGCAGTGGCATCACGAAAACCAAAGAATATTGGTGAATTTGAAGAATTTGCACAGAAAGAATGGGCCAAGATTCCAAAAGAGAGGTATCAGAGGCTTGTGAGCACTTATAGGAAGCGTTTATTGGAAGTTATAAAAGCTAAAGGATGTTCCACAAAGTACTGATTTTGGGGGTTGAATAATTTGGTCATTGATTTTTTTGTGGAGAATTTCATTTTTTTTCCTTATAACAAATAGTAAACTCAGCTGTATGTTTTCAAAATCACTTGAACATGTTCTAATAAACATGTATTTCTGTTTACAAAGGCCTTAATTGATACATTGTCATGAAATTTTATTCACATCACAAAGACATCTTATGGGTTAGAGGGGTTGAATAATTTTGATTGCAACAGTATATATATACACACACTCACACACACACACACACACACACACAAAGTTACTTGGTTATGTTACTTACATGACTTGTAGCCTGTAATCTCGCCATCTTCGCACTTGACTTCAACTTCATCGTCCCAATATATGTTGATATAATAACCATATTTGCATTTGATTTTGATTTTTTTCCCCTCTAACACATATGTCCTTACTTTTAGATCCCTGAGATTATATTTTGGATGTATTTGTTCTATCACACAAGGACCTAAAGGAAAAGAGAAGGTACCCATTAGATTTTGTTTGCCAAAGCCACAATATGTTGTTGTTCTTCTACAAAACTATTGTTTGCTCGCAGACTACTGTTCTTCAGCTCCAGGGTTTCTCAAACTTCCCTTAGCGATGCTAGATTCAGAGCAGATATATTGAGCAGCATCAACCTCTCCAAGCATGAATGTACAGTACAGGCCAAAATTATTAGACCAACTACAGTAAAAAAAAAAAAAACTTCAGGGAAAGAAGAATTCAGTTAATATACATTATGCAATAACAAACCAAAGTACAAACATTTTTTTTCATTTTCTACCTACAATAACACAAAAAGATGACTTTTACTTAAAAAATAATCTTAGACACTACTTTCCTCAAAATGGCCTCCTTTGGCTATAATTACATTTAAACAAATTATTGGAAGTCTTTCCAATCATTTTGCAAAGTGGGAGTTGGAGAGGTGTGAGGGAGGTGGAGGGGTAATTAAATTGACTGAAATCTTATCTACCTTAAGTTTTTAAAACCCCAGGTAGCCTAATACTTTTAGCTAGTAAAATAGGCACTAAAGTTTATGAGGATCAGATTGATGAATAATGACAGTAATAATATTGTGAAAAATTGGACTGCTTATTATTTATGTTTTTCCTCTTTGTTTTATTAATTTGTTTGTGTTAGCTCGGCTATACTTCCATTGCCGTCTGAAGCCCTGTGAAAATCAAACTGCTGTTTGTTTGCATTTGGCACATACACTGTGCGCTGGAAGTATTGGTATTGGCTTGCTTTAAAAAAAAAAAAAAAAAATAGTAGGTAAAGGGAGGAGAGGGGAAGAGAAAAAGGAAAATGATGTATATATGTGTATGTGCATATGTATGCATGTGTGTATGTATATCTATGAATGTGTATGTGTGTTTATGTATATATACACAGGTGACAAAATACAATCTGTCTCATCATCGCTTTTTTAGGTAACTGCAAGTGCAAAGTTATATTTGCCACCCCAGGTGCTGTCAATTTAACCCCAAGCCCTAAAAACAGTGGAAACTGTCATGTTACGGGGGCTAGGACCCAGGCGCGGAGTGGGAACAAACACGAAAATGTAGATACAAATAAGACTTTACTAACAAAAACTGAACAAACAAAGAGCCACAAGGGGCATATAAACTAAAAGAATACAAAAACAGAACTTCACAAGAACAGAAAACAAATGGCAGAAGCACAAGCAAGCCAAAACCACGGGCAGGAACAAACGGCCAGAACAAACACAAGTAGGAAACAAACACAAAGAACCAGCACTCGAGTCAAGAGGACAAAGAACTTAAATAGACAGGGGTAACAAGACACAGGTGAACTCAAAGAACAGTCAAAACAAAAAAGGAGGGGATAACAAGACCCCATGGTGTCCCCATGGTTGAAAAAGCGTCGCTAAAGTGCCCTCTAGAGTGGCGAAAATGAGGGGAAGTGCCTTATTGGCTGCCCTTCGCATGGGAAAAAAATGATTGAGTGCCCTCTAGGGACGTTCCCTACAGGTGCCTTTCTGATGAAAAAAACTCATGAAGTGCCCTCTTAGATGCCCTTCCAAGTGAGAAACCACGGTGCATCATAGCTTTAGGCGTGCTGGTGGGGCACCATGTTGTGCAGTAGGTGCCCTTTTTATTTTTTCGCCCCAGCCCTTCAAACAGCCTGAGTCCGCCACTGGGAACCAGTTCCAGTGACAGCCATACATGCCCACGCCATAACACTACCTCCACCATACTTCACAGATGAGGTGGTATGCTTTGGATAATGAGCAGTTCCTTCCCTTCTCCATACTCATCTCTTCCCATCATTCTGGTACAAGTTGACCGTTGTCTCATCTGTCCATAGGATGTTGTTCCAGAACTGTACAGACTTTTCTAGATGTTTTTTTTTTTTTGGCAAACTCTAATCTTCCTGTTTTTGAGGCTTACCAATAGTTTACATCTTGTGGTAAACCCTCTGTATTTACTCTGGTGAAGTCTTCTCTTGATTGTTGACTTTGACACTGATACGCCTACCTCTTGGAGGGTGTTCTTGATCTGGCCAACTGTTGTGAAGGGGTTTTTCTTCACCAGGGAAAGTATTTTTCTGTCATCCACCACAGTTGTTTTCCGTGGTCTTCCGGGCCTTTTGGTGTTCCTGAGCTCACCAGTGCGCTCTTTCTTTTTTAAAATGTACCAAATAGTTGATTTGGCCACACCTAATGTTTTTGCTATATCTCTGATGGGTTCTTTGTTTTTTTTCAGCCTAATGATGGCTTGCTTCACCGACAGTGACAGCTGTTTGGACTTCATTTTGAGAGTTAACAGCAACAGATACCAAATGCAAATGCCATGCTTGAAATAAATTCTAGACCTTTTATCTGCTGACTTGTAAATGAAATAATGAGGGAATAACACACACCTGGCCATGGAAAAGCTGAGCAGCCAATTGTCCAATTACCTTTGGTCCCTTAAAAAGGGGGGGACCACATATAAAAAGTGATGTAATTCCTACACGGTTCACCCGATTTGGATGTAAATAACTTCAAATTAAAGCTGAAGGTCTGCATTTGAGATCATATTCATTATTTAATTTCAACTCCAATATGCTGTGTTAGACAACTAAAACAACGATAACTTTGTCAATGTCCAAATATTTATGGACCTGACTGTATTGTGACAGATAGGAGAATCTTCTTTAACTTTGTCTAGTTCCTGTTTTTCTTTTTTCCTTTCATTTTTCTTCTTTCTCTTTCTTTTCTTTTTATTTATCATGTTGGTTTTGTTTGTTTCTTCTTTTCTGTACTAACAAAAAAGTACAGATCAAGAGCGAGATCAGTGCAAACCAAAACCAACATGGCTGAAACGTTTTCATGGTGCTTTTGTTTATTTTGTCTTTTTTATTTTAGTTATTTATTTTTACCTGGAACCCATGAGGGCAAAATGAAAAGCTTTGCATTTGTTTAAAAGCTCGCTCTCAAAAAATAAATCTTGGGAAAACCCAGAATTACCGCATCTCCCCATGTCTTTCTATCTTGTCCCTCCCAAGGGTGTCTCCTGGTGTGTGACAGTTGCATACTTGTAGCTCTAGAAAAACTACTTTTTGTGGGAATGCCAGTTTGCAATCATCATACTGTAGTTTACAATGACATAATATGCAATGTTACTTTGCTTTCTGAAATAGTGGATGCATGATGCATATTTGACACAGTGCACTGTACATGAGATATTTCATGATTTGAAATGGACTGCAAGATAGAACAAGAGAGTAACAGTAGGAGGGATAATATGTGCCAAAAGAACCGTCGGCAGTCCCACAAGAACCGGTGTTTTTCTGCATTTACGCAAATTATTTTCATTGGAGCATTCATTAGTAGCAAAATTGTTAGATTTGCAGATGACAACATTTAAGGGTTTAGCAAATAAAGCAAATCTGCATCACTAATCCGAGAAGATTTAAATCGAATCCAAGTTATATGTATATACAATAGTTAATTGTAAAGTTTTGTGCATAGGAAATAAACATTAAAAATAAATGAGTTAAAAAACAATTTAGATTAAATTCTATTGGTTGAAGAAAAAGGATATCATTAGAAAAAAGGTAAATTAAGGTAAATTTCACATTGATTACAGAGAGAACTATCAACACAATACAGCTGGCCAGGTCATATACTAGTGGCAGAAAAGGTTGTACTACAAGCATATGCTGTGTAGCTAATGCTAGCAAAACTATAAAAATGATATTCGTTCATTTCTGGAAAGCTTTTCTGTCCAGCTCCTGCTAAAAAAAAGAATAAACTGCTCTTGATTACATGCATAAAATACATTTTGTGATATACTCACCTATACAAACTGGAAATGGTTCCCATTCCCCCTCGTGGCATCTTACTTTTCTCTCATCTTTAAGTTTATACTGGAGTTTACATTGATACGTAACTACAGTCTCTCCGTTTTCCACCTCTGTTGATACAATATCTCCATTTTCCGGGACTGGTGGCTTCGGACACGTTTTCTGTGGACCTGAAATGATGAAATTGTATTGGGTCTAGTCAAGAGTCAGCTATTAATATGTCATGTCATCGATGACGAGAAGGGTTTGTGGTCAAATATATTTTTATCACACTCCAAAGACAGTTTGAAGGATGAAATGAGATGTCAAGGATTGTTCTGTATTGCTCAGCTTCCGATGGAAAAAATGGCCTACTGGAAAGATTTGTAAAGGTAAATTATTTTGAGACTTTCTAAATATCTTTCAAAATACACACATCCATATTTCCTTGGTAGTAGAAAGTAGACACCATTGATTTGAGAGGAGGCTTAAAAAACCTTTTGGAAATGATTATTTCCATTATTATTTCCAACATTGTACTCTAAATATGATTGCAAATCTGTGAATGTGTTGCCTTCATACTGTTAATAGAATCCTTTGAGAAGAAAATAATTGAAAAAAGAAAACTCACATATACACTCCACCTGGCCATCCCATTGTCCATTTTTACAAGTGATACTGTTTTTAGTTTTGGGTTCACATGGACTGTAGCATCTATATTCCAGCATTTCGCCTTCCATGTATGTTTTTTTGGGGGACTCCACATATCCATTTGGCAGGTCAGGTTTTTCACAGTAATCTTTTTATAAACGAAACACATGATTTTATTAAGTACTTGTTGCCTGGGAAATGTATGTCCGTACACTATATCTCTGATGGGTTCTTTGTTTTTTTTCAGCCTAATGATGGCTTGCTTCACCGACAGTGACAGCTGTTTGGACTTCATTTTGAGAGTTAACAGCAACAGATACCAAATGCAAATGCCATGCTTGAAATAAATTCTAGACCTTTTATCTGCTGACTTGTAAATGAAATAATGAGGGAATAACACACACCTGGCCATGGAAAAGCTGAGCAGCCAATTGTCCAATTACCTTTGGTCCCTTAAAAAGGGGGGGACCACATATAAAAAGTGATGTAATTCCTACACGGTTCACCCGATTTGGATGTAAATAACTTCAAATTAAAGCTGAAGGTCTGCATGTGAGATCATATTCATTATTTAATTTCAACTCCAATATGCTGTGTTAGACAGCTAAAATAACGATAACTTTGTCAATGCCCAAATATTTATGGACCTGACTGTATTGTGACAGATAGGATAATCTTCTTTAACTTTGTCTAGTTCCTGTTTTTCTTCCTTTTCCAATTTTTCCTTTCATTTTTCTTCTTTCTCTTTCTTTTCTTTTTATTTATCATGTTGGTTTTGTTTGTTTCTTCTTTTCTGTACTAACAAAAAAGTACAGATCAAGAGCGAGATCAGTGCAAACCAAAACCAACATGGCTGAAACGTTTTCATGGTGCTTTTGTTTATTTTGTCTTTTTTATTTTAGTTATTTATTTTTACCTGGAACCCATGAGGGCAAAATGAAAAGCTTTGCATTTGTTTAAAAGCTCGCTCTCAAAAAATAAATCTTGGGAAAACCCAGAATTACCGCATCTCCCCATGTCTTTCTATCTTGTCCCTCCCAAGGGTGTCTCCTGGTGTGTGACAGTTGCATACTTGTAGCTCTAGAAAAACTACTTTTTGTGGGAATGCCAGTTTGCAATCATCATACTGTAGTTTACAATGACATAATATGCAATGTTACTTTGCTTTCTGAAATAGTGGATGCATGATGCATATTTGACACAGTGCACTGTACATGAGATATTTCATGATTTGAAATGGACTGCAAGATAGAACAAGAGAGTAACAGTAGGAGGGATAATATGTGCCAAAAGAACCGTCGGCAGTCCCACAAGAATCGGTGTTTTTCTGCATTTACGCAAATTATTTTCATTGGAGCATTCATTAGTAGCAAAATTGTTAGATTTGCAGATGACAATACTTAAGGGTTTAGCAAATAAAGCAAATCTACATCACTAATCTGAGAAGATTTAAATCGAATCCAAGTTATATATATATATATACAATAGTTAATTGTAAAGTTTTGTGCATAGGAAATAAACATTAAAAATAAATGAGTTAAAAAACAATTTAGATTAAATTCTATTGGTTGAAGAAAAAGGATATCATTAGAAAAAAGGTAAATTAAGGTAAATTTCACATTGATTACAGAGAGAACTATCGACACAATACAGCTGGCCAGGTCATATACTAGTGGCAGAAAAGGTTGTACTACAAGCATATGCTGTGTAGCTAATGCTAGCAAAACTATAAAAATGATATTCGTTCATTTCTTGAAAGCTTTTCTGTCCAGCTCCTGCTAAAAAAAAGAATAAACTGCTCTTGATTACATGCATAAAATACATTTTGTGATATACTCACCTATACAAACTGGAAATGGTTCCCATTCCCCCTCGTGGCATCTTACTTTTCTCTCATCTTTAAGTTTATAATGGAGTTTACATTGATATGTAACTACAGTCTCTCCGTTTTCCACCTCTGTTGATACAATATCTCCATTTTCCGGGACTGGTGGCTTCTGACACGTTTTCTGTGGACCTGAAATGATGAAATTGTATTGGGTCTAGTCAAGAGTCAGCTATTAATATGTCATGTCATCAATGACGAGAAGGGTTTGTGGTCAAATATATTTTTATCACACTCCAAAGACAGTTTGAAGGATGAAATGAGATGTCAAGGATTGTTCTGTATTGCTCAGCTTCCGATGGAAAAAATGGCCTACTGGAAAGATTTGTAAAGGTAAATTATTTTGAGACTTTCTAAATATCTTTCAAAATACACACATCCATATTTCCTTGGTAGTAGAAAGTAGACACCATTGATTTGAGAGGAGGCTTAAAAAACCTTTTGGAAATGATTATTTCCATTATTATTTCCAACATTGTACTCTAAATATGATTGCAAATCTGTGAATGTGTTGCCTTCATACTGTTAATAGAATCCTTTGAGAAGAAAATAATTGAAAAAAGAAAACTCACATATACACTCCACCTGGCCATCCCATTGTCCATTTTTACAAGTGATACTGTTTTTAGTTTTGGGTTCACATGGACTGTAGCATCTATATTCCAGCATTTCGCCTTCCATGTATGTTTTTTTGGGGGACTCCACATATCCATTTGGCAGGTCAGGTTTTTCACAGTAATCTTTTTATAAACGAAACACATGATTTTATTAAGTACTTGTTGCCTGGGAAATGTATGTCCGTACACTATATCTCTGATGGGTTCTTTGTTTTTTTTCAGCCTAATGATGGCTTGCTTCACCGACAGTGACAGCTGTTTGGACTTCATTTTGAGAGTTAACAGCAACAGATACCAAATGCAAATGCCATGCTTGAAATAAATTCTAGACCTTTTATCTGCTGACTTGTAAATGAAATAATGAGGGAATAACACACACCTGGCCATGGAAAAGCTGAGCAGCCAATTGTCCAATTACCTTTGGTCCCATAAAAAGGGGGGGGCCACATATAAAAAGTGATGTAATTCCTACACGGTTCACCCGATTTGGATGTAAATAACTTCAAATTAAAGCTGAAGGTCTGCATGTGAGATCATATTCATTATTTAATTTCAACTCCAATATGCTGTGTTAGACAGCTAAAATAACGATAACTTTGTCAATGTCCAAATATTTATGGACCTGACTGTATTGTGACAGATAGGATAATCTTCTTTAACTTTGTCTAGTTCCTGTTTTTCTTCCTTTTCCAATTTTTCCTTTCATTTTTCTTCTTTCTCTTTCTTTTCTTTTTATTTATCATGTTGGTTTTGTTTGTTTCTTCTTTTCTGTACTAACAAAAAAGTACAGATCAAGAGCGAGATCAGTGCAAACCAAAACCAACATGGCTGAAACGTTTTCATGGTGCTTTTGTTTATTTTGTCTTTTTTATTTTAGTTATTTATTTTTACCTGGAACCCATGAGGGCAAAATGAAAAGCTTTGCATTTGTTTAAAAGCTCGCTCTCAAAAAATAAATCTTGGGAAAACCCAGAATTACCGCATCTCCCCATGTCTTTCTATCTTGTCCCTCCCAAGGGTGTCTCCTGGTGTGTGACAGTTGCATACTTGTAGCTCTAGAAAAACTACTTTTTGTGGGAATGCCAGTTTGCAATCATCATACTGTAGTTTACAATGACATAATATGCAATGTTACTTTGCTTTCTGAAATAGTGGATGCATGATGCATATTTGACACAGTGCACTGTACATGAGATATTTCATGATTTGAAATGGACTGCAAGATAGAACAAGAGAGTAACAGTAGGAGGGATAATATGTGCCAAAAGAACCGTCGGCAGTCCCACAAGAACCGGTGTTTTTCTGCATTTACGCAAATTATTTTCATTGGAGCATTCATTAGTAGCAAAATTGTTAGATTTGCAGATGACAACATTTAAGGGTTTAGCAAATAAAGCAAATCTGCATCACTAATCCGAGAAGATTTAAATCGAATCCAAGTTATATGTATATACAATAGTTAATTGTAAAGTTTTGTGCATAGGAAATAAACATTAAAAATAAATGAGTTAAAAAACAATTTAGATTAAATTCTATTGGTTGAAGAAAAAGGATATCATTAGAAAAAAGGTAAATTAAGGTAAATTTCACATTGATTACAGAGAGAACTATCAACACAATACAGCTGGCCAGGTCATGTACTAGTGGCAGAAAAGGTTGTACTACAAGCATATGCTGTGTAGCTAATGCTAGCAAAACTATAAAAATGATATTCGTTCATTTCTGGAAAGCTTTTCTGTCCAGCTCCTGCTAAAAAAAAGAATAAACTGCTCTTGATTACATGCATAAAATACATTTTGTGATATACTCACCTATACAAACTGGAAATGGTTCCCATTCCCCCTCGTGGCATCTTACTTTTCTCTCATCTTTAAGTTTATACTGGAGTTTACATTGATACGTAACTACAGTCTCTCCGTTTTCCACCTCTGTTGATACAATATCTCCATTTTCCGGGACTGGTGGCTTCGGACACGTTTTCTGTGGACCTGAAATGATGAAATTGTATTGGGTCTAGTCAAGAGTCAGCTATTAATATGTCATGTCATCGATGACGAGAAGGGTTTGTGGTCAAATATATTTTTATCACACTCCAAAGACAGTTTGAAGGATGAAATGAGATGTCAAGGATTGTTCTGTATTGCTCAGCTTCCGATGGAAAAAATGGCCTACTGGAAAGATTTGTAAAGGTAAATTATTTTGAGACTTTCTAAATATCTTTCAAAATACACACATCCATATTTCCTTGGTAGTAGAAAGTAGACACCATTGATTTGAGAGGAGGCTTAAAAAACCTTTTGGAAATGATTATTTCCATTATTATTTCCAACATTGTACTCTAAATATGATTGCAAATCTGTGAATGTGTTGCCTTCATACTGTTAATAGAATCCTTTGAGAAGAAAATAATTGAAAAAAGAAAACTCACATATACACTCCACCTGGCCATCCCATTGTCCATTTTTACAAGTGATACTGTTTTTAGTTTTGGGTTCACATGGACTGTAGCATCTATATTCCAGCATTTCGCCTTCCATGTATGTTTTTTTGGGGGACTCCACATATCCATTTGGCAGGTCAGGTTTTTCACAGTAATCTTTTTATAAACGAAACACATGATTTTATTAAGTACTTGTTGCCTGGGAAATGTATGTCCGTACACTATATCTCTGATGGGTTCTTTGTTTTTTTTCAGCCTAATGATGGCTTGCTTCACCGACAGTGACAGCTGTTTGGACTTCATTTTGAGAGTTAACAGCAACAGATACCAAATGCAAATGCCATGCTTGAAATAAATTCTAGACCTTTTATCTGCTGACTTGTAAATGAAATAATGAGGGAATAACACACACCTGGCCATGGAAAAGCTGAGCAGCCAATTGTCCAATTACCTTTGGTCCCTTAAAAAGGGGGGGACCACATATAAAAAGTGATGTAATTCCTACACGGTTCACCCGATTTGGATGTAAATAACTTCAAATTAAAGCTGAAGGTCTGCATGTGAGATCATATTCATTATTTAATTTCAACTCCAATATGCTGTGTTAGACAGCTAAAATAACGATAACTTTGTCAATGCCCAAATATTTATGGACCTGACTGTATTGTGACAGATAGGATAATCTTCTTTAACTTTGTCTAGTTCCTGTTTTTCTTCCTTTTCCAATTTTTCCTTTCATTTTTCTTCTTTCTCTTTCTTTTCTTTTTATTTATCATGTTGGTTTTGTTTGTTTCTTCTTTTCTGTACTAACAAAAAAGTACAGATCAAGAGCGAGATCAGTGCAAACCAAAACCAACATGGCTGAAACGTTTTCATGGTGCTTTTGTTTATTTTGTCTTTTTTATTTTAGTTATTTATTTTTACCTGGAACCCATGAGGGCAAAATGAAAAGCTTTGCATTTGTTTAAAAGCTCGCTCTCAAAAAATAAATCTTGGGAAAACCCAGAATTACCGCATCTCCCCATGTCTTTCTATCTTGTCCCTCCCAAGGGTGTCTCCTGGTGTGTGACAGTTGCATACTTGTAGCTCTAGAAAAACTACTTTTTGTGGGAATGCCAGTTTGCAATCATCATACTGTAGTTTACAATGACATAATATGCAATGTTACTTTGCTTTCTGAAATAGTGGATGCATGATGCATATTTGACACAGTGCACTGTACATGAGATATTTCATGATTTGAAATGGACTGCAAGATAGAACAAGAGAGTAACAGTAGGAGGGATAATATGTGCCAAAAGAACCGTCGGCAGTCCCACAAGAATCGGTGTTTTTCTGCATTTACGCAAATTATTTTCATTGGAGCATTCATTAGTAGCAAAATTGTTAGATTTGCAGATGACAATACTTAAGGGTTTAGCAAATAAAGCAAATCTACATCACTAATCTGAGAAGATTTAAATCGAATCCAAGTTATATATATATATATACAATAGTTAATTGTAAAGTTTTGTGCATAGGAAATAAACATTAAAAATAAATGAGTTAAAAAACAATTTAGATTAAATTCTATTGGTTGAAGAAAAAGGATATCATTAGAAAAAAGGTAAATTAAGGTAAATTTCACATTGATTACAGAGAGAACTATCGACACAATACAGCTGGCCAGGTCATATACTAGTGGCAGAAAAGGTTGTACTACAAGCATATGCTGTGTAGCTAATGCTAGCAAAACTATAAAAATGATATTCGTTCATTTCTTGAAAGCTTTTCTGTCCAGCTCCTGCTAAAAAAAAGAATAAACTGCTCTTGATTACATGCATAAAATACATTTTGTGATATACTCACCTATACAAACTGGAAATGGTTCCCATTCCCCCTCGTGGCATCTTACTTTTCTCTCATCTTTAAGTTTATAATGGAGTTTACATTGATATGTAACTACAGTCTCTCCGTTTTCCACCTCTGTTGATACAATATCTCCATTTTCCGGGACTGGTGGCTTCTGACACGTTTTCTGTGGACCTGAAATGATGAAATTGTATTGGGTCTAGTCAAGAGTCAGCTATTAATATGTCATGTCATCAATGACGAGAAGGGTTTGTGGTCAAATATATTTTTATCACACTCCAAAGACAGTTTGAAGGATGAAATGAGATGTCAAGGATTGTTCTGTATTGCTCAGCTTCCGATGGACAAAATGGCCTACTGGAAAGATTTGTAAAGGTAAATTATTTTGAGACTTTCTAAATATCTTTCAAAATACACACATCCATATTTCCTTGGTAGTAGAAAGTAGACACCATTGATTTGAGAGGAGGCTTAAAAAACCTTTTGGAAATGATTATTTCCATTATTATTTCCAACATTGTACTCTAAATATGATTGCAAATCTGTGAATGTGTTGCCTTCATACTGTTAATAGAATCCTTTGAGAAGAAAATAATTGAAAAAAGAAAACTCACATATACACTCCACCTGGCCATCCCATTGTCCATTTTTACAAGTGATACTGTTTTTAGTTTTGGGTTCACATGGACTGTAGCATCTATATTCCAGCATTTCGCCTTCCATGTATGTTTTTTTGGGGGACTCCACATATCCATTTGGCAGGTCAGGTTTTTCACAGTAATCTTTTTATAAACGAAACACATGATTTTATTAAGTACTTGTTGCCTGGGAAATGTATGTCCGTACACTATATCTCTGATGGGTTCTTTGTTTTTTTTCAGCCTAATGATGGCTTGCTTCACCGACAGTGACAGCTGTTTGGACTTCATTTTGAGAGTTAACAGCAACAGATACCAAATGCAAATGCCATGCTTGAAATAAATTCTAGACCTTTTATCTGCTGACTTGTAAATGAAATAATGAGGGAATAACACACACCTGGCCATGGAAAAGCTGAGCAGCCAATTGTCCAATTACCTTTGGTCCCATAAAAAGGGGGGGGCCACATATAAAAAGTGATGTAATTCCTACACGGTTCACCCGATTTGGATGTAAATAACTTCAAATTAAAGCTGAAGGTCTGCATGTGAGATCATATTCATTATTTAATTTCAACTCCAATATGCTGTGTTAGACAGCTAAAATAACGATAACTTTGTCAATGTCCAAATATTTATGGACCTGACTGTATTGTGACAGATAGGATAATCTTCTTTAACTTTGTCTAGTTCCTGTTTTTCTTCCTTTTCCAATTTTTCCTTTCATTTTTCTTCTTTCTCTTTCTTTTCTTTTTATTTATCATGTTGGTTTTGTTTGTTTCTTCTTTTCTGTACTAACAAAAAAGTACAGATCAAGAGCGAGATCAGTGCAAACCAAAACCAACATGGCTGAAACGTTTTCATGGTGCTTTTGTTTATTTTGTCTTTTTTATTTTAGTTATTTATTTTTACCTGGAACCCATGAGGGCAAAATGAAAAGCTTTGCATTTGTTTAAAAGCTCGCTCTCAAAAAATAAATCTTGGGAAAACCCAGAATTACCGCATCTCCCCATGTCTTTCTATCTTGTCCCTCCCAAGGGTGTCTCCTGGTGTGTGACAGTTGCATACTTGTAGCTCTAGAAAAACTACTTTTTGTGGGAATGCCAGTTTGCAATCATCATACTGTAGTTTACAATGACATAATATGCAATGTTACTTTGCTTTCTGAAATAGTGGATGCATGATGCATATTTGACACAGTGCACTGTACATGAGATATTTCATGATTTGAAATGGACTGCAAGATAGAACAAGAGAGTAACAGTAGGAGGGATAATATGTGCCAAAAGAACCGTCGGCAGTCCCACAAGAATCGGTGTTTTTCTGCATTTACGCAAATGATTTTCATTGGAGCATTAGTAGCAAAATTGTTAGATTTGCAGATGACAACACTTAAGGGTTTAGCAAATAAAGCAAATCTACATCACTAATCCGAGAAGATTTAAATCGAATCCAAGTTATATATATATATATACAATAGTTAATTGCAAAGTTTTGTGCATAGGAAATAAACATTAAAAATAAATGAGTTAAAAAACAATTTAGATTAAATTCTATTGGTTGAAGAAAAAGGATATCATTAGAAAAAAGGTAAATTAAGGTAAATTTCACATTGATTACAGAGAGAACTATCGACACAATACAGCTGGCCAGGTCATATACTAGTGGCAGAAAAGGTTGTACTACAAGCATATGCTGTGTAGCTAATGCTAGCAAAACTATAAAAATGATATTCGTTCATTTCTGGAAAGCTTTTCTGTCCAGCTCCTGCTAAAAAAAAGAATAAACTGCTCTTGATTACATGCATAAAATACATTTTGTGATATACTCACCTATACAAACTGGAAATGGTTCCCATTCCCCCTCGTGGCATCTTACTTTTCTCTCATCTTTAAGTTTATAATGGAGTTTACATTGATATGTAACTACAGTCTCTCCGTTTTCCACCTCTGTTGATACAATATCTCCATTTTCCGGGACTGGTGGCTTCTGACACGTTTTCTGTGGACCTGAAATGATGAAATTGTATTGGGTCTAGTCAAGAGTCAGCTATTAATATGTCATGTCATCAATGACGAGAAGGGTTTGTGGTCAAATATATTTTTATCACACTCCAAAGACAGTTTGAAGGATGAAATGAGATGTCAAGGATTGTTCTGTATTGCTCAGCTTCCGATGGAAAAAATGGCCTACTGGAAAGATTTGTAAAGGTAAATTATTTTGAGACTTTCTAAATATCTTTCAAAATACACACATCCATATTTCCTTGGTAGTAGAAAGTAGACACCATTGATTTGAGAGGAGGCTTAAAAAACCTTTTGGAAATGATTATTTCCATTATTATTTCCAACATTGTACTCTAAATATGATTGCAAATCTGTGAATGTGTTGCCTTCATACTGTTAATAGAATCCTTTGAGAAGAAAATAATTGAAAAAAGAAAACTCACATATACACTCCACCTGGCCATCCCATTGTCCATTTTTACAAGTGATACTGTTGTTAGTTTTGGGTTCACATGGACTGTAGCATCTATATTCCAGCATTTCGCCTTCCATGTATGTTTTTTTGGGGGACTCCACATATCCATTTGGCAGGTCAGGTTTTTCACAGTAATCTTTTTATAAACGAAACACATGATTTTATTAAGTACTTGTTGCCTGGGAAATGTATGTCCGTATCACTACCATGTCATTTTCTTTAGTTGGATATGTGGTCAGCATGATGCTTCATTTAGTAATGCAGTCTGCATTACATTACATTACATTATAGGCATTTAGCAGACGCTCTTATCCAGAGCGACTTACACAACTTTTACATAGCATTTTACATTGTATCCATTTATACAGCTGGATATATACTGAAGCAATTTCGGTTAAGTACCTTGCTCAAGGGTACAACGGCAGTGTCCTACTCGGGAATCGAACCTACGACCTTTCGGTTACAAGTCTAGTTCCCTACCCACTGTGCTACACTCCGTCCTGCACGGTTGGTTTAACACGTCTGCCTATTTTTTTTAGCATCATTAATAGCATTCTAGTATTTCTTTTCTTATTACTGTACACATCGATTGGAGGATATACACTTACTCGTGCAATGTGGATACTTCCATTGTCCATTTATACATATTGCTTTAGATTCATCTCCAGGGATAAACGTGTCTTCACATTCATAGTCCACTTTTGCTCCATTTTCATATGGTCCTTCTTTCTTATGTACAAGCACTGCATTGTTGACCTTGTCCTCTGGGCTTGAGCATTTTGACCCTAAAAGGATATGCATTATTATACATTATGCCTTTCGTGACTATTGATTTCTTTCTTGCTTTACTAAATAGATCGTTTCAGCTAAATATTGCACCAAGACTTGCTTGGATGGGTTTGGACAGTTATTGTTATTTGTTCAGTATAATGTTGTAAAAGCCCAACTCTTTACATGTCACTAATGAGAGGTGCTACCAAATATTTCATACATTTTCAGGGGTTCAAGTCCCGAAGGGACTTTATTATTAATCTTCTTCAGAAATGTTTGCACTAATTCCCGTGAGATGGTAAATTGTAGAGACATGAAATTCTGCCAATTGATTGGAAGTTGTGTGCAAGTGCTGCCCAACAAATATGACCTCAATCGGAATGATGGGGGCGCTATAATTAAAGGTCAAAATTGAAAAGTCATAACTTCTACGCTGTGAGTCCAATTTACATGAAACTTGCTACAGACATCCATCTATCCTCACTCTACAAATTTTAGTTAGTTAGTGACATTGCTGGCCATAAAGGTGCTTCACATCTAAAAATGACCATTCAAGAATGTAAATTGTAACTGGATTTAGCTCGAATGCGTATATATGGGTATATCCTGGTACTATGTGGCACCTCGAGTGTCCCAGTAAAATAAATAAGAATTACAAACAGAAATATAGCCATTAATTATAAGTGTGTTGAAGGGTCCCTTTTCCCAAACCCAATACCTATCATTAAATAGTTTCCATGCAGACACAATCAAACCGTCATTTATTTTTATTTAGTTCTTGTATGATATGATGACTATTTTTTTCTTATAGTTCTTGTATGACATGATGATGATGGTCCTATGCTGCTGTTTGTTGTGCAATTGTGTCAAGTCAAATTCTTTGTATGTATAAATGGACTTGGCTATTACAATTACTCTGATTCTGACTAGTTCTTATTGCACTTCGCAGCTTTCACCTTCTAACGGTCCATGCTGGCTTGAACCCCGGAATTTCCGCTTGCAGATATATTTTTATTGTTTTTTTTTTTTTTGTCTTATGTCGATAACTATTCAACACAGTCAACACAACTTAATGATATTGTTTTGTGTAATGGACCTCAAAACTGGTTTGTGACTGCAGATAAAGTTAGCAACAGTGCCTCTGTTCTGCATAGAAGGTCCCTTTACAATGTTATTTCTTCTGAATATTAACAAAATAACCACAAAATATTTAATAATATCAGGCAGTTTAGCCATACAGTAATGATCTCGTTTTTATTCTATTTTTAACTTCAATTTATAAGTGGCTCAGATGAACCTACCATGTTTTAGTACTTACGAATGCATTTTGGGACAGCGCTCCATGTTCCATGTCTGCAGGTGACTTCTCTGTTCCCCTCAATTTCGTACAATTCTGTACACTGAAATTCCACTTTAGATAGATGAGTATATTTCGTCTTATATTTCGATGTAATTGTTGCATATTCAACATGTGGGGGAGGATTACACATTTTATCAGATGCTGTTGGGGATATTAAATGGGCATGGTTAATCAATTTCATTTTCTTCACAATCTCAACACTGTTAGGTTAATACAAGATAAACCTCTGCCATCTTGTTGCAGTTAGGCTGTTGGAGTCACTATTATTGTGCCACCCACACACACAACCCACTATAACACAAGGATAAAGTGGGTTGCGCTTGAAATTTCTTGAAATTGTCAGATGCGTGTGCATCCACTATGCACAACATGATGACATAATGGCATATTACAAAGAAAACAATTATATGTATTTTAGGAACAAAATCATTAGATTTACAGGACGTACATGTCATCTTGCATATATGTGATTGCACTTTTGTTATTTTGTACACTAAATTGTTCTTTAAATAATGTGAAAACATTGTTTGGATAAAATTTCGGTATTGCATTTTTTGGAGTTGTTGGAGGAACACATTCATTTTCACCTGTAAAAAAGTAACATATCCTTTAATGAATCTAAGCACTGTAAACACAATAAAGTAACGTCATGCCCAAATGGAAAAATGAAATGGCTGTTAAAAAGAATAAGCTTTGAGGGTATCAAGAGGCCTATTTTCTGTAATCCACCAGAATAATATATAAAGATAATACAAAAGGATAATACAAAAAATTCTATATTTCTGCCATGGTTACTAAGAATAAGTGAATAGTAAAGCTATGATATATAACACCTTCAGCAGGATAGTTGGCAGATTTTCACGTGTGTATCTGCCATGGGGGATTCTCAAGTCAGTAAGAAAATATTACAAACCTCCAAAAATTGATCCCATATTTTAAGTGAATGCTTGAATATTTCCCAACAACATTTTATTAGGTTCTTGAACTAGTGAGGAGCAACAATCTCCATACGAGTTCAGACAGAGGGGTTAAGTGGCATGACCTAGCCTTTCTAGCTACAATGAAAGTCCTATGTTTTGAAGAGCAAGAAGAGGAGGAGGGGAACGAGGAGGAGCAGGTGCACCTCTAGAAACGCTGCGATGCTCCCGTTGGACCCAGAACAAACAATAATGAACATTTCTGGACTACACCTAAGTAAAGCTGAAACATCCGTTCTAAACAAAGGCCTATCATTCTCTCCTACTAACGCTATTAGACTCCTTTAAACTTAAGGTGGACTCTTTCAAATTCTTTCGTTCTTCACATTTGTGATCAACTTTTTACTTATGATTCAAAAATACAAGATTCAAAATTACAATCCAGTTTCCATTCCTTCCTTTTTGCTGCACTTAAGCCTGCTAACCAAATCTTCCTTTGTTGTTTTTGAAATTTGGAATCACCATTTAGTAAGAGAATTACTGGATCAAGAGGCATCTTTTTTCCGATAATATCTGAGAGCATTTCTGTGATACCTTCCCAGAAAGACTGGACTTCTGGACACTCCCACACCATATGCATAAAAGTACCAACTGTGTTCCCAGAGCATAGTGTACAGTTCAGGCTTGTGATAATTTTAACAGCGTATCTTCTGTATGGCATCCAGTAAGTTCTATGACACATTTTAAAATGGATTAGTTGATGATTACAGTTCTTTGGTGAAAGGAATATATTCTTCCATACGGTATCCCAGTTTATGTCTGAATTTGGAGTGAGGTCACTTTCCCACAGAGTTCTTGTATGCTAAATTCTTGTGTGTACAGTTAATAAGTTTTGAATATATAAGTGACACAAGGCCTCTTGAAGGGCTATTCCGCAACCATCCAATAATAGGATGGTTTTACAGCTTAACCCCCCAGGGTACCCCATAGGCCTTCAAGGCTGTACGGAGTCTAAGATAAAGGAAAAAGGAGGACCCTGGTAGGTCAAAATATATTTGCATATTCTCAAAACTAAGAAGTCCCTCATCATTAAAAATATCTGCAAAGTTATCGATACCCTTTTGTGTCCACTGTTCCAAAATAAATGGTCTACTGCCTAATTTTAATGTTATAATTGCGCCATATTGGGGTATGTATCTGGCATTTGTTAGAATACTTAATTTTTTTTCAGTAGCTCTAAAATTGCTAATAGTACTTGTGATAATATTCCCAAAGTTCAATGCACATTTGCGTAAAGAAAGTCCCGAGAACAAAATGTCTTGAAGCCTATATGGTTTTACTAATTCTGCTTCTATATCTCTCCACGGAGCTAACGAATGCGGATTAAGCCATGTTTGAAGTGCTTGTAATTGGTAGGACATGAAATAAAGTTTAAAATCTGGAACAGACAAGCCACCATTTTCTTTAAATATTTGCAATTTACTTAGCTTAATCTTTGGATGACCGCCATTCCAGAGGTATTTTTGTATCATGACGTCCACTTTGTGCCAATAACCTATTTGTGGGGGTAGAGGTATCATTGCACAGAGAAAACTTAATCGAGGTAAGACATTCATTTTCAAAGTTGCTATCCGTGACATAAGGGAAGCTGGTAGTACTGTCCATCTCTCTAGATCCCTTTCAATATCCCTGAAGAGCTTCTCATAGTTGCTTTTTGCAATGTTATTTATGTCTGGCTGGATATCAATACCAAGATAAGTAAACTGTTTTTTGATTGGAATATTAACTGAAAAATTAGAAAGGGTTGATTGTGCGTTAAGTTGCATCATAGCTGATTTTCTCCAATGTATCTTGTATCTGGACAGGTCACTAAATTCATCAAATAGGTCTAGAACTACTGGGATAGATTTTTCTGGGTCGGAGATATACAAGAGTTTGTCGTCCACATATAATGATATTTTGTGTTTAGATGATTGTATTTGGATTGGGGATATAGTTGTACTCTGTCTTATCTTTTGTGCTAATGGCTCCAAGGAGAGTGTAAATAACATAGCAGACAGTGGACAGCCTTGTCCCCCTGAATATTCGAAACGGTTTGGAGTGTAAACCATTAGTTGAAATAATGGCAGATGGATTACTATACATAACCTGAATCATTCTATTGAATCTCTGTCCTAATCCAAATTGTTCCAGTACCCACCACAGATATTGGTGTTCGAGCCTATCAAAGGCCTTTTCTGCATCTAATGACAATATTGCACAAGGAGTGTCCGAGTCTTTGGATTCAGCAAGAATATGGAACAGGCGACGCATATAATCTGCTGCAAATCTCCCTTTTATAAAACCAGCCTGGTCTGGATGGATAAGCTTGTCCATATATTTCTCTAGGCGCAGAGCTAAAACTTTTACAACTTAATGTCACAATCAATCAAAGAAATTGGGTGGAAATTGGCACATTCAGAGAGGTCTTTTCCTTTCTTGGGTATTAATGAGATTAATGCTGTATTGTGTCTTTAAGGAAAGAGCCTTTCTTGATTGCTGAGTTAATTGAGTTTAATAAAAATTGTCCTAGTATATCCCAAAAGTGGAGTAAAAATTCAGAGGGGATACCATCTGGCCACAGGAGTTTTTCCTTTATTAATGCACTTCAGTGCTGATTCAAGCTCGCGGAGAGATATAGGTTTATCTAGACTTTGTGAGTCCATTTTGTTTAGCTTTATTAGGTGTATATTTTTAATAAATTTATTGTACTCACTTGTGTCTAATTCAAATGTAGAATCATATAATTTTTGGAAAAAAGCATGAAAAGTTTAGTTTATTTCTCTGGGGTCTGAGACCAAACATTTAGTAGGATAATTTATATGATCAATATGGGCATGAGATTCAGTGTGCTTAAGATGTAGGGCATGTAATCTGCTAGGTCTGCTTCCATTAAAGTAATATTTTTGTCTAACACTATGCATTATGAATTCATTTCTCCTTCGTAGCAAATCATTCAACTCAATCCTAATGTAAGGCAGACTGAAATATTGGACACCTGGGAAAGTCTTTAACATGAAGGCATGGGAACTGGGTCTGAGAAACCGCGCCAGTATGGGAAGAACTTCCTTTACGGCGGGTCGTAAAACCATTAGGCCAAGGCTCCTGTATCCTGTAAGATGGATTTCAACCTCCTGATTTCCAGGGCATCCTTTTCTCAGGACAAGAACCATCTGTTTGCAGAGGTCACTGCCCGGCCACAACTGGACATTACTTGTAGACAGCGAAACATTACCCTCATGAGGAGAACTTTGTCAGGACACCTCCTTCCTTTTTCCTTTACTTCAAACAAGGGATCTCATACAGAAACTATTCACTGAGCTGGAAAGATACATTTTTCTTTCCAGAGCACTGTACAAAGGAAACTGGACTACTCTGTGTGTAGTCTTGGGGAAAGACTGTCTCCAGGCTTTCCCGCACATCCTTGTGGCTCTGTGTGTAGTCTCGGTCAGGTATGCATAATTTTGATACTCTCTATTTCGGGTTAATATGCTAAATTCTGTAACTGTATTTGACTGTTTTAAGAGACTTACCTACCTGACTAATAAATTATTAACCCTTGATTCCTTCCTTCGAGCTGGCCCACATCACCCCACTGCTGAAAAAGCCCACTCTGGATCCCTCCGTCATCCAGAACTACCGTCCTGTTTCCCTTCTCCCTTTCCTATCCAAAACAATTGAACGAGCTGCTTCTAACTAACTCTCCTCTTTTCTCTTACTAAACAACCTCCTGGACCCCCACCAGTCCGGCTTCAGACCTGGACACTCGACAGAGACCGCACTCCTCTCGATCAGTGAGTCACTTCACGCTGCACAAGCAGCCTCCCATTCATCTGTCCTGATCCTCCTAGACCTTTCTGCTGCCTTTGACACAGTCAACCACCCCATCCTCCTGTCCTCCCTGGCAGCTAAGGGGATCTGTGGCACAGCACTAGACTGGATTGAGTCCTACCTCTCCGGTCGCTCCTTCCAAGTCGCCTGGGCTGGTGCAGTATCGGCACCTCGCCCCCTTGCCACAGGAGTTTCCCAGGGCTCAGTCCTTGGTCCCCTCCTATTCTCCCTGTACACCCAATCTCTTGGTCCTGTAATCTCTGCCCATGGGTTGTCCTATCATTGTTATGCCGATGACACCCAACTCTTTCTCTCCTTCCCCCCCTCTGACACTCAGGTCTCTGCTCGCATCTCTGCTTGCCTGAGGGACATCCAGAGCTGGATGGATAACCACCATCTTAAGCTGAACCCAGGTAAGACAGAGATGATCTTCATCCCTGCTCCATCCTCTAACCTTCTTGACTTTTCCATTTCCCTAGGGGACACCGTGGTGTCATCATCACCCACCGCAAAAAACCTTGGAGTGGTGATGGACAACAGACTGTCCCTCTCCCATAACATCACGGCGGTGAGTCGAACGTGCAGGTTCTTCCTGTACAACATCCGGAGAATCCGCCCCTTCCTCACCACCTACGCAACCCAGCTCCTGGTCCAAGCGATGGTCCTGTCCCGCCTGGACTACTGCAACTCGCTGCTGGCTGGTCTGCCAGCATCCGCCATCAGACCCCTGCAGCTCATCCAGAATGCTGCAGCGTGTCTGGTCTACAACCTCCCCAGACATTCCCATGTCACCCCCCTGCTCAATGACCTCCACTGGCTGCCTGTTATGGCTCGCATCAAATTTAAGACCTTGGTGCTTGCATACCAGGCAGCTAAGGGGTCAGCACCAGGGTACATCCAGAGGATCATCAGACCCTACACACCAGCAAGACCTCTCCGTTCTGCCACCTCTGGATGCTTGGCACCTCCCCCTCTTCGTGTCTGTACTTCCCGCTCCCGCCTGCTGTCTGTCCTGGCCCCTCGCTGGTGGAATGACCTCCCCGTGGCGGTCAGAACAGCAGAGAATCTTACTACCTTCAAACGCAGACTAAAGACTCATCTCTTCAGGCTGCACCTCTCCCCACCCCTCCCTAGCCTATAGTTTAGCTCAATGTACCTAGTTAGGATAATACGATTACGTTAGTTTATTTGGCAGGATTGTTTTTGTCTGATTAGGCAAATGTGATTCCAGTGCTAGTTTGTACTTGGTAGGATTGTTGTTTGCTGAACAGGTTACTTTACAGGGTTGGAGTCCTGATCGATGTGGTCACTTCTGGCACTACGATCCTTACTTCACTCTAGTGTGTTTCTTTTGCACCTCTGCACCGTGAACTAATGCACTTGTTGTACGTCGCTCTGGATAAGAGCGTCTGCTAAATGCCTGTAATGTAATGTAATGTAATGTAATGATTTGTGTGGTTTCTGGGAATTGTTTAACTTGTCTTGTAAATCCCTTCTGTTGAGCCTCCACGACGACTAGGGAATTGCGTCTGTTCGACTTATCTGATCAATAAGTTTTGAGTCAATGATGCCTCGCCACTTGGCGGTGTCCATGTGGATAACGGGTTCTTAATATGGTCCTCTGCGGTCCCTGAACGTAATCGTTAAACTAACAGAGTTTAAGATATTCGCCCACCTCTGAGTCTCGCCAGACATCTAGATTGTTGTATGTCGGACGCACGTCGGCCGGTGCGATCCGCGGTAGGCCGGCCTTTCCCGGTATAGATGTTGCAAAGAACAGAAATCCATTCCCAATCAAGAACAAATTTTAATTGGAGTCAGATAATCGAGAGTTAAACCAACCGCAATGCTTAAAGACTGCCTCTGGATAAACTAGATAATAACCCAGACCAGAGAAAAGCGGAGAATAGAGTGGTACTACTATTTTTGTAACATTTTCTAAATTTAGCTGATCTCGTTGATCCAAAGTGCAGTCTCACCCCGTTTATAAGAACGGTGAAATTTAAATAATACTAACAACTTTTTCCAGCAGCACCGAAGGGACACACGCAGATACCTTCACTCCCAGCTATTTCCCTCATTGGTCTAGCTGCGTGAGATTTACACTAACTAGCTGTAAATTATGTTTCAGTTTATCAGAGTAGTTATGCTTCAGCTGTTCTTCAAGCAATGCACACTGTTTCTCCAGATCACAGATTTTTGCCTTTCTATTTTTTCGTAGGTGAACCGAAAAGAATGTAGTGCGATCTCTAATAAATACTTTCATACCTTGCCAAATTATAGCAGGGTCATCAACTGATCCATTATTGAAACTGATAAATTCTTCTAGGCCTGTTTTCAATTGAGAAATATAATCTGCGTTCTGTAAAAGTGAAGTGTTAAATTTCCATTTGGGAGATTTTGAAATTCTAGGTAAGAACTCTAAATTAACATGTAAGAAGTTGTGATCAGAAAGTAAAGCTGGTAGAATGTGTATTTGTGTAAACGCACTAGTTATTTTATGTGAGCACAGTATGTGGTCAATTCTGGAGAAGGTTTTATGATGACTTGAAAAACATGTATAACCCTTGCTAGTGTTCTGGAGACGCCATACATCAGATAAACCCAAGTCGTTAGTAAAGTTGTTTAAAGCAATAGAAGCTTGTGGTTGTGGAGGAGAATGTTTGCGTGGACCTATCATTTTGTAAATGAAACACAGCATTATTATCTGCTCCAATTACCAATGCATAGTCGGACAAGACTAACAGTTCATTTTGTAACCATGGAAAGAAAGTCGGATTATATACAGAGGGAGCATACACTGATACAAAGGCTATTTTTTCTCCTTGTAGTTTAGTGCATATGTAACTGAGTCGTCCTGATTTGTCCTGACTGACGTGATCAATCTTTATATTAAGTGCTCTTTTCATAAGTATCACAGTTCCCTTAGTTTTTGTTTCGTAACTTGAGGATGCTACAACTCTATAAAATTTGCTCTGTAGCCGATTGACATCGTTTGTACGGAGGTGAGATTCTTGAATAAGTGCAATGTCAATATCTCTCTGATGCAGCATATCTAAGCTTCTAATACACTTGTACGAACAATTTAAATCTCGCATATTAGCAGAAATAATAGATAATTTAACCATTATCCAATAAAAATAGATGTACCACTCGCAAAATAAAACATTCTTTTGTAACATGTCGTCCCTTTCCTCATCTTTGTTTCACGTCAAACATAGTGCAATTTAAGTTGTATGGACCTAAACCAGAAACTGTAAAAAATATGGACAAAGCTACTGTGACGTCACCCATTGACTCTCTATGGGTCTCTAAAACATGTTTTGAAGCTCAATGGCGGGCGCGGCCATGTTGTCAATTTGGAGCCAAAACCATAGAGTTAAGCGGTTCTGTGATTTTTACAATGTGATTGACAGTCTGGTGCGGAAAAGTCCATCAACCTGAACGAACAATTGCAGAACGAACTCGAGGCTAGCTGACTGTCTGCTGTTATGTTTTAAAATATATTATCAAATGTTTACGGAGTTTAATTTCCATCCGTGACTGTACGGTGTCATGTAATCACGTTATATGTATGACATTAATAATAAAATTATGTTCAGTTATCTTCAATTTATGTTTCTCAGCAAAACGAATATAGCTAGCATAGCTTGCCAGTGAGCTAGGTAGGCTATCCGTGGTTAGCTCACGCATTAGCAATATGAACCACAGAGGAAGAACATCGACTACACTGATGGTCAATCAATCAGAGATGTGTACTGGTGATTTTTGACTAGGCTAATTTTCATATTACTGTCTGGTAGACCTGCTGTTAACTGAGCAGGTTATCACTGTAGGTTTTCGCCACAGTCAGTTAATGAGCCAGTAACTGCTACTCCATCGCCGTTTGTGGTGTTCACTTGCTGGGTGTCGCTAGCTGACCGATCGTTCGCAAGTCACTCTTAAATGAATAAAAATTAACACTGTCAGCGGTGATTAACAAATCTACCAAGTATTTTAATAACTGATCTGCAGGCGTGTAAATATGACAACTCACTTTGAAGAGCAAGTTTTCCACCTGGTGCATGAAGACAAAAATAATGTACATTGAATTTATAATTATAATTTTTTTCTTGTAGATCATCAAAACCAATGGAGAAAAGCCAATATACGCAAGGAGCCCCCAGGACCGATTCTGAGAACCACTGGCTTAAATGCTCTTGTTGGTCTCTTAAATGCTAAAAACATGTTCCTTTCTAAATGCCAGTCTTACAATGGTTAATTTCGTTAAATTCTGTGTGTGTGATTTCATCATGTGTTGTATGTTATCCAGCAAATAAACCTTAAGACTCTTAATTCGCTTCGCGAAACTGAAAATTTTGCAGTGTTCAACCCAAAATCGGGATTATAGTAGGTTTGTCACACCCGTGAAGCATGGCCCAGGTAGACATTTACGGAATGTACACGACTGACAAGCCGTCAAACACGTTTGACAGATTGAATATTTTCCGGTTAGGGTTAGCTAGCTAGTCAAATGACTTGGTAGCCAAAGTCGCAAACTGTTTTAGCATAGGCTACTGGACTACCAAATATAGCAAATAGCGTTAGCTGATTACGCTTTTTGCCAACTAATTATTTGGTTAAGTAGGCTAAAGGAAATAGTAAAAATGACTTGGCTACCGACAAAAACTTCAGAGGAGGATTATTTTATGGTCGTCTAGTGCAGCTGTAAATAGCACACGCCATAATGAAATCACTATGAAATGGGATGCCTGCATTTTCTTTGCACAGGTGGTCCGTGGATGATGAGTCGGAGCCGCAATGTCACGCCCAAGAGGCGTCACCTCCCACCCCCCACCCCAGTGACCATAGACTGTAGCCCCTACTGTAGCTTAGTCCTCCGCAGTAATCAGGAAGTGATGCAAACTGAACCTCATTGGTCCACAACAAATATTATAACAGTGCCCATGACCCAATGACACAATAAATCATGAAATCGACCCATGGACAGTCATAAGATGAATAAAATACACATATTGTGACTATTTGTTCTTGTGAGAAAAAATTACTGACTTTGTATTTGACCGCATTTGTACCGTAGACTCACATGGAAACTGGATATGAAAACACCTATACTGGAGCCAACCGCAGTGGCACTAGTGAGCAACCAGGAACAACAAGACCAGGAAATGAGCTTCAAAAATGAAGTCTGGTTTTGGCCGCTTGACCTAAACCCTCCCCTCTCCCTCCCTGACTGCCATACCCCCCTCTTTCTTTTAAGCTCCGTGACATCATCGTAATGCGGTTCGTAGATACCAAAGCCAAACCATCCCTCTTAATAACAGATAGCTATATATTCTTGGTTACCCCAAACATATTATAAATACCTTACAACTTTAGACAATATTAAGATTGTGAGCCTGAATGAATACGCCCTGCTCCTACATTGTAAATGGGTAGCTAGCTAGTTGGTAAGCAGTAGCACAATGGAGTTTAGGTCAATTTATCCCTCGTTAACTCATTAATTGTAAATTCAACTCTGTAAGGTTAATATTTTTAACCTAATGTTACATATGTGACAGGAGCCAGAAAACCAGGCTTAAGTGCAGGAACGTTGATTCTGAGTTTTTTTTATAGCATATGCAAGCTGAGAAACAGAGCTTCAAATAGATGTATCATACATGGCGATTGGACAATTACTGAGGAAGTTGTGCTGTTTTGAAGTTAGACATTTATGTTGAATGGGCTGCCAGAAAACCAGAGATTTTCACTCCCAAAGATTGACAAGGGATTCCCACACTTTTGTGACATATTTCCTTCACAACCATGTGTTTAAATAGATACCAGTTAGGCCTACACCAAATTACACATAATGCATTGTGGTGGTATATTCTACCTATTTGATGTTGAATGCATGGAATACAAATATATGGTATATAAACTGCTTAGAAATCTACTTTAATGTAGGTTGAAGGAAGAAGTTGGGATCCTCACTGCCTCTTGTTCACACGCACTCAGACTTTGAATTAATTTATGCAGCCTTAGTCACACCTGTTATCAGAGATGGGTAACACGGCTTCAAAGAGTAAAAAGACTGACCATGTATTTGCTCCACCACCATGCACTATACCAGCTGACTCTAATTAGCATAATTATTCAGCATGATAGGAGAACTAATTATTATAATCAGCTGGTTTAGTGCATGGTGGTGGAGCAAATACATGGTCAGTTTTTTTACTCTTTGAAGCCGGGTTACCCACCTCTGCCTGTTATGCCCTCATGTTTCGGTTGTCATTTGTATTTACTCATGTTCCTGTTATTTATGTTCCTTGTGCTTTTGTGTTCCTCACCATGTCTTTGCTTTTCCCCACAGGGTGGGCGTGACCTGATTCCCCATGCACTCCCTAATTACTTCCAGCCTTCAGCCATTTTCTCACTCCGTTCAGGTCACATTCCTCACACCCTCCCTTATTAGTTCTAATTAGTCCCAGATTATAAAGTCACGCTTTTTGTTTCACCCCTTGCCAGATCGTTGATTTGTCGCCAAGCCTTGAACCTTGCAATCCGCGTAGAAACCAAAGCCTAGATTCTATTCTCTGTACCCCGACTCTCTGTACCTTCCTGGTTTCCTCTATATTGCACTGTTCTCCTGGTCACTGAGTTTTGTTTCATGCACTTTGTTTCAGTGTTCCCCTGTCTGTCAAGTCTACGTGTTTGTCTGTCGCGTCTTGTTTTGTGTTCCCTTGTTCCCCCCCGGTTTACCTCCCCAGCTCCAACCTCCCAGTCCAGCTCCGCCGCCGAAACCGGAGGAATCCCTTCCAGCGCCACGCCCAGCCAGATCCCGGACCACCTCCTCACCAACCCTCACGGTCCCTGCTCCAAGCCTGCCCTGGTTCCCACCGCATCCCTTCCAGCGCCAAGCCGGATCCCGGACCACCTCACCAACCCTCATGGTCCCTGTTTCGAGTCTGCCCTGGTCCCTACTGCCCCCTGCTGTGTACTCAATAAACCCCTTTTTCTGAATTCCATTACACTGCTGTCTCTGAGTCCTGCATTTTGGGTCCGGCCGAGCACGGAACGCAACACCCCTCTTTTGACACGCTGTCAATTGCTGCCATCCTACTACTCACCAGTGAAAAGAATACTTTACTACATTCTGAAAGTAATTAAGCTACCACAAACCACTGGGAAATGTAGCTACTAGAGCTTAAATAGATACCAAAT
The DNA here is from genome assembly GCF_013347855.1 of Anguilla anguilla. Taxonomy (NCBI): domain Eukaryota; kingdom Metazoa; phylum Chordata; class Actinopteri; order Anguilliformes; family Anguillidae; genus Anguilla; species Anguilla anguilla. The sequence goes on along the minus strand of NC_049204.1, from coordinate 28,550,986 downwards.
TACACAATGCATTGTGGTGGTATATTCTACCTATTCGATGTTGAATGCATGGAATACATAAGGAATAACCACGACAGGCTGTCCCTTTATTGGAAAATAATGTACGACAGGGGTGGTGAATCTCCCTAGCTCTGTCTTGCTTTCTAAAATGGTGCGGTCACGCACTGCACAGCCTTTTTCCAAGACCCTCTGAAACCGGGTTTGAATGCCAACTAGTTTTATGATTCGCCGTCACTTGTTACCTAGGTAATATTAAAATTCAGCTGGGTTTTAGCTCAAAATGGTCTCACGGCATGCTTTTTATCCCGGTTAGCTAGCTAACTACTGAATTATATTAAAAACAGCGGTTACTATAAACGCAGTCGTTAACAAAGATACAGAAGAAAATGCATCCCGAATACAGAACGCCTATTCTACCGTCCAAATAAGAGACAATTAAGTATTTTGCACGATGGTTGGCAACCCTAAATGAAACCAGTAACTAGAACCGTGATTCAACGTTGCCAACAATTGTGAAATTGGACACTGAAAAAGGGAGGGGATGTAACAATTCAAAATTGAAAGATTTTTAACTGTTAGAATGCTGGATTTTGTAGCGGATTGATTTTAGAACTGTTAAAAGGCCGAGGCATCCCTTTAGCCTACTTCATTTACTTTTACCATGTCAATCCATTCGTCTTGGCACTGGTAGGCTACTATCTAAATTCAGCTGCGTTGTCACACATGAGAGAAACTCCCGTGACACTCGTAATCACTCGTATAAAAGTAGACTAGATTGTAAACAACACAAGGTATTTCCTGACTACTTATGCAGGAATGTCATGCGGAATGGTCATTAATATGAATGTCCCGCCCATTGTCCTGCCCCCTCGCAACAAGCAGACAGAGAGATAGAGAGAAAAAGAGTTTAATCATTTAACTTTTTCTCATGTTTCTCATGATCAAATACAAGTTTGATATTAGAAAGTATACATGTTTAAGAAGTCACTTCTGCAAAAAACAGAATTTTGGTGAAAAAAATTAAATTAATTGTTTTCAATTAAAATGCGATTTTCTGGAGAATCACCTCATGCGACTTAAGCCTGGGTTCAGCGGCTCCTGTCACATATTGCTAGCTAGTTATGACTCAGTTTCAGCTAGGTGGCGGATAAAGAAGTAGCTAGCTAGCCAGCTAATTATTTAACCAGTAGTCAGCTAGTCTAGCGTCAGATTATAGTAGACCAATCTAACCTACGTTGTTTTAAGTAAAATCAGGTTTAAAACTGAAATACACCGCCATTTGTTTAGTTCAACATAAATCAGCCCATAAAGTTACTGTAAAGTAAATTAATTTAAACAACCGTTAAATGTTACTTTAGCTATATAGTTTGCTGGTGAGTCCTATGATTGATATTTCCATTGACCACTGTCCTCGCAGCTGCTAATCAATCAGTTAGTTTCTAAGTTAGCTAATGATGTTAGCTTGTCAGTCTCCAAAGTGCAGGGCCACCTCCATGAAAAGTGTAGAATCAGGGATCATCCACATCAATCGGGGAAACTTCAAAGTCAGCAGCTTTTGGCGCATCTGGGAAGACCTGTCGTCTTGACTGTGTTTTAGCGTTACAATTCTTCAGCTTTTGCAGAAAATCCTCAGCCTGTTCAACAGTTCCAAAGGACTGCTGTTCTCCTCTGGATGTGACACGAAGTGTAGCTGGGTAGATGAGAAAAGAAGGGAGGCCCAAGTTGTGTAGTTCTTTTCGGATTCCAGAGAAAGCCTTGCGTCGTTGTGCCGTTGCATTGCTGTAGTCGACGAAAAATCTGAGTTTCCTGCCGGCATCCTCGATGTTGCCTGCTTTTCTAGCCTCTGTTAAGATTGCTTGGCGATCCGTATGGCGGAGTACCTTGAAAATGAGAACTTGCGGGTTGTTGGATGGCTTCTGACTATAAATTTGGTGTGCTCTTTCTATCTCTGTTGGACCTTTTAGCACTAGCAATGACTTTGGAAGCATTTCTTGTAAGAACTTGACCGCATTGTTCCCTTCACTGTTATTTGCTAAACCAACTAGCCTTAGATTATTTCTTCGCGATCGATCCTCCATCTCAACTACCTTAAGCTCCAGTTTAGTCATCCCGACTGTGCAGCATGTGATGGTACTTTTCAACGCTCTTGTTTCAGCCTGAATTCAATCCACTTTCCCCATCAGCCCTGACACTATTTCTATGTGAGAGTTCAAATTAGTCTCAAGCTCGCTCAGAGAGTTTTTCACATCCACCATAGCATTGTTAATAGCGGTTGCAATGATTGCCTGAAGTTGTTCTTGTTGTTTCGACAGTGCTTGGGAGATTGTGTCTCCCATGTTGCTGACATCGTTAGCCATTGTCGTCGATTTCATTTTCTTGCCAGAAGAAGCTGCAAATGGGAAGTTAAGGGTTCTTTTGTGGTCTCCCATGTTAGTCGCGCGTGTTCACATAATATATAGTAGTTAAAATGGGGGGTTTACCACAATTTAAAGTTAAAACACGAGGGATTGGCGAGGAGCCTTAGTTTTCTCCGACCATGGCGTTCGGTGGTCACGTGACCCCTCGTTCTTTACATTTGAAATATTTCTTTTCTTCTCGTCCCAATGTGTTAACTAAAGGTGATGTAGTGAACATAATTATGTTTTCTGTTGTTCTGTTCTGTTTTCTTTTTCCTTTTGTAAACTGACCAGGTTTAATTAATGTCTCTGATTGTAATATAGTTTTCTTCTATAGTTATTTGTATAACTGCATCTTTTATTTATGTTTCATGTGACCTTTTGTGGATTAACAGCATTGGATAATTGTACCTTCGCCTTTCCACCTATAGAAAACTCACGTGAAGTCTAGGTGAGGCTATTTACCTGGTCTCTATCCAAGTCACTGCTGTTTTGACACTGCTGATGAAAACGCAGTAGCGTTGAAACATTGGTCGTGTTTGTATAATAAATATTTAAAAGAAGATCCGTGTGCTCCAGTGCCTTTCTCTGGGTAAGACCTTTTAAGTGAAGTTACCCAGACTGATGTGATTATACTTGCACCCCACAAATCAGTAATCAGCAAATGTTTCCAACACCACCGCCACCACTCTGTGTGTGTGCGGCTTGCGGGTGGGGCATAAAAAGAAGCAGCTAGATGCCAAAAATGTGCTTATTCAATGTGAGGTATATCTGCTTTAAAGTTACAATCTCAAAGATCTCCGTGTCATTCTCTTTGGTGGTGCCAATGGCGAGAGGCGGTAATTGCAGGTGTGTTTTTGGACCTCACTTCCCAGAGATCCAACCGGATCCAACCAGTGCCGCCTGTGTGATGTCAGTCAGTTCGCACCTGGGCCATGCCAACTATAACACTTAATTACTATTTACTGAATAAAAAATTGTTTTTATGAAAGTAACGTTATGTACATACTCATTCATTGTCTAACATTAGGCTAACTTAGGCTGTCTTTACACTGCCGAGCCGGGTTAAAATGCTTTTGCAGACCTGGGTTAGAATTAGTGATGATCAATTTCCACAGACGTTCTTTATCCACCTTTTGCCTGGTATGAACATCTTTACACTGCAGAGAAGAATCCACGGGATTCGCTGTGGCTCGTGCAATTGTGTATCTCGTGCACAATAAACATTGTCTTTCTCGTGAATGATTGTTGTGTGATATTTTTGAAACAACTGCCTTGCAAAATGTTACCCCTGGTGTTTCTGGTTTTGCTAGCTAAACTGTTCGAGAATAAAGCTGAGCTGGGTGTTAGCAATCAGAACAAGAAGAATAAAACAAAAACAAAGAATATTTCATTGAAAAAGGGCATAAAGGCTGAAGGAACACGAGGAAGCGTAATAAAATAACAACGCTAATCCATACGGCCATATTTTTTATTTAGTTTTCTCCGGCTTGACATCTTTACATAGAAATCAGACCTGTGTTTTCTATGTTTTCTGTGTTCCACCTATACCCCAATGTTAATGCTCTGTGTAAAGACGGCTTTATTCCGATCATTATAATATATTGATGAACTTGATGGATATGTAAACAACGCTAACGTTCCAATTCAGATCAATGATTCGCAATGAGACAAACCGGTTTTAGAATGTTGCAGAGGAAATTGCAGCAGTGTGAACTGGTTAGTTGCAGTGCGTCTGAAGCCGTTGCCTGGGATCTCAAAAGACCCACCTTGTCAAATCGCCAAGTGCAGTTTTAGTACGTTTACAATCAGACGTCTTGGAATTTTGCAAGTTGCATCCAGTCTCGTTGTGAATCATTGATCTGAACTGGCCTTTAGTCAGCTACATTGCAATGTTGCAACAAGGTATCGTTGCATTTGAGAGATGGTTTGCGAGGTCGGTACCGGTCGATAGCATTAGCTAGCGTTTTTTCTGATTATTAGCTGACATTGGATTATGTTAATTACATTAGCTAGCTAGCTAATGCAACGTTACCTGGTATGAGAGATGGCTACTGTGTACAATGTTGTCTAAACTAATGTTGCCTTTCTTGACATGGTCCGGTAGCTAGCGTTAGCTGTGCAAATAGCTATGTAATTTAGTAACATTACATTGTCATCAAATGTAATACAAAATCTACATCAACAAATAATATGACCTCTCATGTTACACAAAAACTTTTTAGGGTTCCATAACCTTCCCCCCCTTCTCTGTTATTGTAACGCTAGCAGACACTGGAAAAATAACAGTATGCCACTCACACACAAGCGAGTTGAAGAGCGAGTCTGTTGTGTTAGCTTCGCCTACCCTCTCTGGTGGACCAACCACTGATGGGTGATGGAAAACGCGTCGCTAAATGTGCGCTGCTTGTGATTTTTCCCGAGAATGTCGCCACAGACACCCAGTTATTTAATCATAAATTATAATCATAATAATAATAACAATAATAATATAAATTAATATAATAATAGGCTCGATCACCATTGTGTTACCTAATTTGGCGATAGATAGTGACTTAACAGACATTTATTTTTATGAAAATTAAGATTATTAATTTAATTCCTATTAAACATGGCTGTAAGCTATTCTATATAATAGTTACTACAGTATTCTATTATTGTCTATTATCTATTAGCAGCGCAGCTTAGGGTAGACTACATCTCAATAACAGTGAAGAATGCATGATGAGGACATTTGTTACAGTACATCACACCTGAAAAAAGGCGTGCATGCGTGTTACACATGGCCTTAATATCTCCCAAATGGCTATCTGGATTGGCCTTTTGATAGGGTCTGATTTTGTAGCTATACACCTTTTTCTAAATTAACCAATAATCAATCAAGCCACAAGTAAATCCTATTATAACATGCACAGCTTAATAATAACCGGTATGCAGCTGATATACTGTTATACTGATATGAACTGCTGACATAAAAAAAAACTTGCAGTATAAAAAACATGACAAACGAGGCTGAAATTACAAAGGAAAAAGTGTTTCCTTACCAATGCACTTTGGATTGTCAGACCATACACTATGCGTGCAGGTCAATTCTCCCCACCAACCATCCACTGAGGGTGTATAACCAGGAATGCAACCGTAATGAATGACAGAAGGATTGCTTTTGTCTGGGATGAGATATCCATTCTCAAGAACAGGTCTTTGGCAAAAACCTTTTATTGCTAAAAACAAAGAAAAAAAATGACATTACTTTTGTAAGGCAGTAAAGAAGGAAATTTAAAAACAGAGGGAACTACACCAAGCAAACCAGCACCTGAATTCTTAGTTAAATTGTACCAAGAAGCCACTGGTGAGCTTAACAACAAAATACCACCAACAAAAACTTGCAGTCTGGGTTTTATAGGTGAAATCCTTTCTGAATAAACAGACCTAATCATAAAAGAGCATTGCAGAGTACAGCTTCATAACATCATGATAACACATGATAACGTCCTACATGAAAAACTTACCTTTGCAGTCGGGCTTTTTTTCCCAGCCACTCTCCCTACAGAACGTTTCTTGCTTTCCTTTTGGTTCGTGAAATAGTTCACATTCATAATCCAGACGCTCACCCAATGTGTATTTTTTAATTCCACTCAGAATGATAGCATTAGGGATCTTTGGATCACATGTTATTGCTGAAAATATATAAATGGTTTGTGATTAATACGGTGATCTGAAATACCTTTTTTCCTTAAAGTACAATCCAAACAAATTGAGACTGAAAGAAAAGTTACCTTGACACAATGGGGGCTCCCAGCCCGTAATTTCACAAATAGAGCGACTCGATTTTCTGAATCCATTTTTGCAGGTGTAATATGGTGCCGTTGATTTGTGACGAACAGAATAACCATAACCAAGCCACGCCACATTATCTTCTGGTGTAAAACTACAGGAAATTTCTGAAAAGGCGAAATGAAAAATAGTGTTCTTATTATGAGAAAAGTGTACAAATACAAACATATATCTGCATCCCCCGGCAGCATTACATTCTATTATATTCTGTTTATAAATATCAGGCTCATGCACAGATTGATCCATACAGCATGTATTCATAGTTTTCATGTGTTGTCACTGAGCAATGGGCATGCCCAACTGGTGGGCAAAACAAAGCTTACTACTATTGCTGGCTAATGACAACACAAAATATCAGGTGGTTGTTGAGATACTGGATGCAACAGAATTTCTCAATCTGAAATGTTTTGTTTACTAACTTAAACACTTCAACCCTTTCTATCATAATGAAGTTGCTATGGCCAATTTCACATAAATCGATGTTTATGTCAAAAATGTTAATTTATAGGCAAAATTATATTTAAGCATTTAAATTATGACATAACTCAAATTTGAGATATCTCCACATTAGTTCTGACTAGTCATAATTTCTATTAAAGATGTATTTAGTTGCTTGTGATATAAAATATCTAAACTATCTTTTTTATATCTGAAACTAAGATATTACTAGTCAAACTACAATTAATATCTTGAACTGGAGTTACTGGATATTTTGAAAGGAGACCGATCTTATTTTGTAGATACCTTCAATCATTCTGACTAGTCGGAATACATTTATAGATATCTTAAATTTTCATTTTGACTAGTCAAACAAAAAAAGTCAACAAAAATGTGGTCCTTGTTGTACGAAGGTCCTCTTCTACTAACACAGCAACCAGAGTAAAGGTGCCATCATCAGTATTTTTACCATTACTTAGACATACCTTCACAGAATGTGCTGAAAGACCATCCATTATCTCCGCAGGTCACTGTATCCCATTGCTTCTTTGTCTGTGTTCTATAAGATTCCTTACAAACTATTGTAGCACTTTCTTTAGGATAAAATACTGCTCTGGTTTTGGGCTGAATGTCCGATAATGGATCCACTCTACAAACTTTTTCTGTATGGGAAAACAGATAAACAACAGAATAAATATCAAGGGAAGACAAAGTGATGTGTGTGTATCAATATATGGTGATGAGGGATAAACTACTGGGAGTGGCTGACTTGGCACTCCATGTGCTGGCAAGGTGTGTGTGTGTGTGTGTGTGTGTTTAATAACCTTCTAGAGCATAGTTATAAAGCGACTACTAAATCCAAAGATGCGATTACTCATATCACCATCCAATACAAAAGGCCTCCATTTAAAGCTGAGTACCACTGGCCAGGTATCTGGGGTTTTAAACTTTTTGAGAATCTTTAATCTATGATTTAGAGAATTATATTTTTACTCAAGACCCAAGAGAGCATAGGGTAGAGGGTAAATGGCTCAGGAAAGATCTAGATTTTATTTTTATTGTGTTCTTTCTGTGTGTAAAAGAAAATTGAGACTATTATCAATTTTGGTGCCTGCAGAGTACAGTTGGAACATTCTATGTTCTATGGATGTTCGATGGAACATTGTCCTATATGTGTGCATATGTGTGTGCGTAAATTGACATTGGGCAGTTCAACATATACAGTACCTTCACATTGTGGTTTTGGCCTCCAGTCATGGTAAGTGCATGTGGAAGGTCTTTCCACAGGTGTATAGCGTTCAGCACAAGCAAATGATAAGACATCATCTTTCTTAAATTGCTTTTTGGTTTGTGACCCAACCATTATGTATCTCTGGCACTTTACATGTTATGTAAAGTATGTTTGGAAAGGGGGAAAAGGTATTAAAGCATCAAAACATCATGTTTTAAATCTTAGCTCTGTGGTGTCTTGCACTAACGTACCCCAAAGGGAATCATGGCTTAAGACATAAGATTTGTTAAGATTTCTGCAATATTGCTGGCATTCTATATTACTATTTATAACTTGCTCAGTAACTCAATCCTCTTATGATAACTTTATTATATTTTTATTTATCAAAACATCTTGCCACTAGCCATTACCAATATATATAATTTTCATTTGGTGTAATTTACACCCCAATCATACAATTTGTAGTGAGAGAAATGGTGTGAACTACCAAATCAAAGATAGTTTGGTTATATAAGTGAAAGTGCCATTTTTAAATGGTCCATAATAAACCCCAAAAAGTTTCCCAAATTCCCATTTAAAAAAAATAAAATCAAAATGGACATTGGTGGATATCAATGGGGATATATAGACAGTGTATCATGCTGTCATTCATCAGCTTGGCTCACCAGTATTTAAATCTATAACACTTCCAGTTAGAACTACTTTATTTAAGCAAAAAATAAAAAAAACAATCGTTTGAATAAATTTTTATTTGTACCCATGACATATTAAAGTATGGGAGGAGTAACTAATGTGTGTTCACCACTTTCAGGCCATTCTATGGTCATGGTCTTTTGAAGTGGGTTTCCTGTTCACAGGCACTGGGGCATGTGGCCACTCAGTTTGTACAGTCCGGCACATTTCACTTTATTAACCAATACATCTAAAGACTGCCAATATAGAGTACTCAGGGACAGTAAATGCACATATTAAAAAATTGCATGTCCTCCTGGTGAGGCTAAAGACAAATTTACATAGTGGATATTAAAGTTAAATATAATCGAAACAAAACGCCCTCCAGTGCAGATAAGTTCAAGCATTCGTCTTGTTGAATACGTAGCAAAACTTCAAAAAGTGTAGTATACGTTAATTCCAAAATTGAGAAAAAAGTAGGGTTGCAGGGTGGCTCATCCTGCACATGGATGGGACCCTGTGGTATGGTTTCAAAATAGGCCCATGCCAATGCCAACTGTGACTGGCAGCCCCGCAAGGTGATGCGCAATTAGCATGACACCCAGGGAAACAAGGTTCTCAGTTAGCAGGAATGACAGCATACTAGCTTGGGCGGGGTGCCCTATCAACCCCCTGGATGATAGGGCATCCACAATCTGCCTGTTGAACTCCAGATTAAGTGTCTTCCTTCAGTTAATATCTGTCAGGGCTCGACTTATAGGCTGCCATGTGATAAGAAGAATTGGCTGACATCATATGCTTTGGAGGAAAGCGCATACTTGATAGCAGTTTTCAACAATATGATGATGAATATAATTGGGCATTCCACATTGGGAGAAAAGACAGAAAAAAAAACTTAAATAAAAAATTCTGAAAAAGTACTTTCCACATTCAGTGAAAAAAAAAAAAAAATTTATGGGAGAGTTTCACCCAGAAGAGATTTTATTAGAAGTTGCATGCTAAGGTTAAAGAAATAAGGGTAGCTCAAATGGATTTTAAATGCAAACCGAAGATGCAAAAAGTAAATTATATTTACTTTTAAGTGTGCTGAAAAATTATATTATTTTTTCACGTGGGGAGGAAGGAAATTTGTGAAGCCTAACAACCCTCATATACGTCTTTCAGGAAGCCATGTTGCATTTTGATTTGAACCGGGCTAATACTATTGCATATTTGATCAAATTCCACGAGTTACTGTTCAGTGGATATAACGTAAGTTATTTCAGAGTGAGTTCAAATTGGCTTCAAGGTAGAATATAAAGAGTTGCTGTGGGCAGGATTATATCTGAGAAAGGTAAGCATTGATTAATTTGGCAAATAATTATGCATCTTCACATTGTGGAATACTTGCACTCTGTTCACTGGTATCAGTACAGTGAATTTGTTTTTCCCCATCAATTTTATTTTCATCTGTTCAGCATTCAAACTGTATTATATCACCATATTGAGGGCTCTCAGTATTTCCAGAGGCAATCAAGTCTCCAGTTGCTTGTACTGGTCTACATTTCACCACTAAAACACACATAAAATGGTTAGTGAAATCACAATGGGTCAGATTTAAAATAGAAGTACAATATTGACATTTGAAAATAGCATTTGAATTAGCATGAAACTAGTATGGACTAAAGGCCTGGATTCAATCATATTGTCCGTAATATTGATTTAAAAAAGTGTTTGTGGTTTTATGCTATTGTAATGCGGTTTACTGAAGGGTGCTCCTTATCAGACCTCCAAAAGAAAACATACCATTTATTGTGCTGACGGAGTCAGCAAGTGTGATAGAGAGACAGTGCTCAGTTGCAAAATATTCGATTGGATCAGCATTGTGTAAAACTTAGGTTCTCCATAATACAGCGTAATCATGTTTTGTATTGTTGGAAAGCTGATGTCATGGGCAACAAGTTGGTGTCTCAGCTACGAAGATTAAACTGGTGTGATGTGCTTACAGAGTGCGAGCAGGATCATTGATATATACTGTTTTGTCAAGATTGTGTCTTCACTTGATTACTTGGTGTTTTGCTTTGATCTGTTAGTACATAAGGGGAAGTGTGCACTGGGATAGGCTATGGGCAGAAAGAGCACCACAACCAGCTACAGTAGCAATCAGGAACAATACATATACCATTACACTAGCTAACTTGTATTTTAGCTAAACTACTAGCTAACTAGCAGACATACTGTAACATTAGCTAGCTTGCCTATCTGGCTATGCGGCCATCTTGCGTCATAAGCTTGCTTGTAAGACTGTCAAGCACTGCTGGCTCACAGTCATAAATTTGCAGATCACCCTCAAAATCATATCATTTGCAAAATTACACATATCACATTATAGCCAAACAACCATTCCAAGTTGCTTTTGTAACACAGTGAACATAATTCATGTTCATTTTTAGGCCCTTATGTCCAAATTACCAGATGCTACTGTGAAGTAGCCATATTATTGACAAGAAAAGGTAAAGGGGGGAGGTGCACACTAAATAGAGATGTGTGTGTGAAATAATAAAGCACCTGGGCCAACCAAATCTAAACTGCTTTTTCCCAGGGGAAATTTGAATTGCAACCATAAAATCTTCCACTTATTTCCCAAACACCATCGGTGAAAATTATTCTCAGGAAACCAGCATAGCCAGCTTGACAAGACCACATCAATGCCTCTGCATTTGCATAGATATCTTTTATGCTGGAGTGTTGTTCATTATTTAGATTTCTGGGTATTGAACTGCCAGGACAACCTGTTCAACACAAGTCAAAAAGATATTTTAGCATTCCCATTAGAAAATAATTACTGAACAGTGTTACATTTTTATATCTAAATTTGTATATTATGTTAGGAATACTCACCATTCTGTGCCTTGGCCACTGCAGAAAAGCAGATCCATAATATAAGAAAGCAGCCATAACCTACAGCCTGCATTTTAAAAATCCAGCGGACAGCCAATTTGAATCTTCTTGTGCTGTGAGATCACGGCAAAACTACTGTGGCTAAATAGCCTTTGATGGGTTAATAATTTTCCAGAGCTAAATGGCAGTCCTGCCTAGAGTAGATTTTGTAAATGGATAAGAACTTACTTACTTACTGACATATAACGTTGGAAAAACCACACCTACTGAAACCAATGGGTGATTTCTAGGACACCAAGTGGGTAGTACATATTTGTACATTTTTCCTCCTGCAGCATAATGTGAATATCAGTCATAGATTGCAATTGAGTAAAGTCATTGGTAGTTTTTACTCTAAACTAGTGATCACTTAATATTCATATTCATGTAAAGGTACACTATTCAATTAACTTGTCAGTCATGAAGCAAATTTTAACAATGTAGGTAGAGCACATTATGAGAAATGGGAAAATGAACAATGGTGTACTTCTCTAATCTAACACCAGGTGTGCAAATTAGGGTGTGTGCAACTCAATTTTGGTACTTCAGGCATCAACACAACTGCATCTTAGAGTTAAAAGAGGCTAAATGAACCCAATTCTCTCCCAGTAAAAACTGCATTAGCGTGTTCATCCCATTTCCCTATAGCTTCTGCCAGACAAACAGGTATCCTTGATTGACATGTGAAATGTTGCCAATAAGCTGCTGTTGAAAATTTTGTCACATTAAGCATCTCCATTCAGTCGTGGTATGGTCACATAATATTACGTGATAACAACAGGATGTATTTAAAAACTTGCATTTTATACAGGGCAGAGCGATAAATTGGTCCATTTTAGGCAGGGAATTTCACTTTAAGTATCCAATGGATAATGGTGTGAATATATTACATTACATTACATTACATTACAGGCATTTAGCAGACGCTCTTATCCAGAGCAACTTACACAACTTTTACATAGCATTTTACATTGTATCCATTTATACAGCTGGATATATACTGAAGCAATTTCGGTTAAGTACCTTGCTCAAGGGTACAACGGCCTACCCGGGAATCGAACCTGCGACCTTTCGGTTACAAGTCTAGTTCCCTACCCACTGTGCTACACTCCGTCCTGGGATTTTGTCCAGATATGATATTGGTGTAATGTTTTTACTTTTATGCCAATACAGGTCTCTACAATTTGGCTTATATTTTTACGTGATAGTAACAAACTTTGCCAATTTGTGTTTGTGCAGGGCAGTTTGTGCAGGGCAACCACGGTGGTGACACGATCTGGTCCATTTCAGGTTTTGCATTTAATGTCAGACAGACAATGGTGTTTTAAATCTAAACTGGGATTTTATTTGTCCTCAAATGATGCTGGTCTAACAATTTTACTTTTATGCCAATGCAGCTAGCCAGTTTGTAATTATAGCTACTTGATTTTAGAAATGGGAACTACACAAATGGAACTGGAAAACGTAGGCAAGTTAAACTAGTAGCTCTGCCCAGCAATAGATATAGAACTCTACTACACAAACGTTGGATAATGGTTGAACGCAATATTATTAAGTAGACTCAAAGAATAGATAGTTGGATTTACTAAATAAATACAATTGTTGGATTGGATTTTCTTAATAAAATTATAGATATGTTACATGCAATTAAGTATATATGATGTCTTCAACATAATTAGTTTGTCCTACCATTCTTAATAACATTGTGTGCATCCACTGTCCAATGTTTTTTTTTCTTTTTTCTTACTGTTTCGGTTACACTACAGTACCACCCCACAATAATTCACAGCTTCCCGACACACACCCGGTGGACACAGTGTGAGCGTATGCTCCATATAACAGTCTAGAATCACCACACCAACTGTAATGTATTATTATTACTAATAATGTTCTTAAATACGCACCATTGAACACCATGAATAACAGTATTGTGAGGGAGTTACCCCACCACTGTCGCACAATTTCACAGTAGCCTAGCCTAGTTTCTTCACACACTGTTAGCTGACTCCACCCGCCACCAAATCAAGATGTTTACATTACTCATACACATGTTTATGTAGCTGTGATAAAACAATATAATATAGCACATTTATGGAATAACAAACCAAAGTATACATTTAAAAAAAAATCATTGATGATGTCTATGGGTCGCAGATTTCAAGTAGTCTTTTATTACAAAGGATATGCTGCAAAGTACTAAATATGATTACTTTCATTTGCATACAATTAATATGTCCCAAACAGTATGGTACCCTGAAATGGTGGGTGCCCTGTGATAGATTGGCGATCTGTCCAGGGTGTTTTTCTGTGTCTTGCCCAATGCACACTGGGATAGACCCTGACCAGGATAAGCGGGTATAGACAATGGATGGATGAAATGGTGAGGCTATGAATAAAAGTTCTACATGGTGAAACCAAAATGTATAACAATACCCTTTAATAAAAGCTGAAAATCTGCACTTAAACTACATGTGAATTGTTTGATTACAAATCTAATATTGTGGAGCACAGAGCCAAATCAAGAAAAAAAGTCTTTGTACTAAACATTACAGAGGGCATTGTTTATTTAGCATTATACATGATAATGGGAGAAACTGTTTCACAACATTGGAATGCATTAAAAAAATCATATAAAAACAACAATGAATCCCTTCTGGTTGAAATATAATCAGGACAAAATTGAACTCGCCGGCACATTTTCTGGGCGTGTTCCATTCCATTGCATGTTTTAGGGTGAAATTGTGAAATTCTTACTTTCCTCTTTACATTGACTAAGAATGTGTTTCAACCCACTTCCTTTTTTTCAGTGATTATTACATTTTTGTAGATGCGTACTTTATAATAAGTAAGATGACAATGTCCAACTAGCCACAAAATATGCATTAGAAAAGAACTCGTGAATTTATAACCTTGTTTTAAGCTCAACGGTTTCTGCACTGCCGTGAATTTGCCTGTAAAGGTGAAACATACCTATGGAGCAATCTATAGAAATGACAATACTTTTAGAGAGATTGTAAAATAGTCTAATAGTACAGTTCAAAGAATTATACATGGTACTCTAAATGTAGTCTGATTAAAAACATTCTCTAACCCATTTTGATTTATATTTAACACATTTTTCTACCTAAATATAGTGTAGCATCCATCGGGTGATTTTTGCTTATTTGGCGCAATGTCTATATCCTGATAAAAATTGTTCAACTATTAATTCCAAAAGTTTTTCAAATGGAGAACATTTTCTTTGTGTGATTTTTTTAACTGTTTCCCATGCATTAGCCTAAACCTTTTATACTCACAGTAAACAAAATGTCCGAATGAAATGTTTGACAAAAGCAATCATACAGCGTAGTTTTTCCTGGATCAAAATCAGGTGATATCTCAAACAGAATCATGCAGGGGTTCAACCTCAACCACAGTTCTTGGGTGAATGCCTTGTCTGAAACCCATCTGATTCACATAGTAGATATTCCAAGAAACCCATTTCAACTTAGTTTTACTGAGTTTGAATTCTTTGATTTTGCAGTAAAAGAAGGAAATTTCAAGGAAATTTGCATTTCCTTATGTTCAAATGACCCCAATTTTGGCAGTCCATTAGGGGTATAACGGTACACAAAAATCTTGGTTCGGTACATACTTTGGCTTTGACTTCACAGGCTTCAAAAAATGAATGTAATAAATGTAAAATTGATTTCTCAAGAAAATGTAAACAGTGTTTGACTGGCCTAAATAATGCTGAACTAAATAACGTACATTAGCACTAAGTCACTTGGAAACTCAAGAGTTTTGAATTTAAGTTCTGAACAAAAAGTTCCACACGTGTTAAAGCAAGACAGTAGTTGTTTGGTTTACAGGGCGAGCGGAACTAAATGTCCCTCCCGAACGGTTTGGTACAACTACGTGTACCATTACAGTCCTACCATCCATGTAATAAATTGGCGATATTCCCTCACCTGATTTGAAAATATTGCAGCAGTGGCTGGCTAGCTGCCAGCTTCATTTTGTCTATAGTTAAGGGTTATTTGTGACACTTCCTCTGCTGGTACAGATAGTCCAGGAATGGACTATGAAATAACCAGTTATGCTCGGCTGTTATTTGTGTAGCAGATTTTAATGTGCGTGGGTAGTTGCGATACAAAAATGATGTAGTTCTGTTCGGAGTTCTGTTATTCCCGTACTTGTGTAAAAGCTGAATTTATTTTGATGTGTAAATAAATGAGCACAATGGCTCAAAGAAGTGATCTGCCTGGTGGGTCCTGAAATGGCTACATCGATGTCAGAAGCAGGTCTTCAAATCAAAAAAACTGTCATGCCTTCATAAGAGATGGCCAGAGGGGTCCGCAGAAGACAGCAGCGCAACAGCCACCCCACTGTGAGAAAGGGCTAGTGGCAGGATGGGAAAGATCAGTTTGCAATTGAATGATACTGAGCACAAGTTCCGTGAGCAGCAAAATCCATTTCCTTTGGCTGCAACCCACTCTCCTGCCGGAGATATAGCGGAGCCTGCACTCAGCCTGCTGGGGACTGCAGGAACCCTCCTAGCCTACCAAGCCCTAAGAGTGAGTCAGTGGCACAGGTTTTGACTGCTAGTTTTGGGAGTACCAGCGGAGCCCCCAGCCTACAAGCTATGGCCAGGGGGAAACCTACGCTGGTCCCTGCTCACCAGGGAACTACAGCCACAGGGCCTATATATTAGCAGCGAGGAGACTAGCAAAGCCCCTGACTGTGGCACAGGAGGTCATGGGCTTTGAACCGGCTAGCGAAGTCCCTTGTGATGACCTAGTTATCATGGGGAACTCTCCGCTAGTTTTAACTACATTGGGATGTAAATGTAGTAAATGTAGTCTCTGTGCCAAAAACCCAGTAAACCCTTGGATAAAAGCTCCATTTATCCCTCCAACTGGAGCCCCAGCCTGATTTCAATTCATGTTCTAACCTTCCAGGGATAACTCATACAGTACATTCATGGACTAGGCTGTCAACCGTGTCGCCAAGAGTACTTAGAACAACTTGACATGCTGAAGTTACACTTCAACCTGGCATCAAATGCAGAACACTGCTACATTGCACACATACTGTGCAAGATGTGCAATTATGACACAAACGTGCTGTAATGCAGTTTCTGAAGCCCATCTCAGAAGACTCAAAGCCGTGAAAAAGATTGGAAATAGGTGACACCCTGGGTGTGTTTCATAATCTGGAGAGCAACAGCAGGGTGTTTCAGCAAATGAAGGACACAGTCGCCACACATTATTTTGATTTTTTTTAGAGAAGCTCTTGTGCAATATCAGATGTGACTTCCCAAAACCATGGAAATGCTGTAGGAAATAGAGATGTTATGCTGAGCCTTAGTGATGTGGCCAGTAGGCCAGTAGTGACTGAATTACTGGCAGAGCGTTTTTCATGCTCAGTTGATAGCTTTGAGTCCCAGTGGTGGAATGTGGTTTCAGAAGGCTTCTCTAGCAACTGAACATACATACATTCTGGCTTTAAGTTAAGGCAATATTAGTAACGTGAATATTTTATGTAAAAGTACTAGCCAATTGCTGATGTCTGGTGAAAATGGCTAAAGTGGGCTATAAAGGGTTGTGAACTTCAATTATTTTTCTGTATGAATAGCCCTCAGTCTCTTTTAGAACTTGGGCTGCAGCAGGTTCATACAGTGGCTGTGATGAGCAAGACAAATTAACAAATCAATAAACACAAATACAATTCATAAGACACATTAACAACTTAGAAAACACAATGGGCTCTATCTTACACCCGGTGCAAAGCGGCGCCAAGCGCAACGCAAGTGTCTTTGCTGGTTTCAGACCAACACAGTTGTCATTTTCCCACCCAGCGCCCACGTTGTTTAAATAGCAAATATATTTGCGCCCATCTGAGCGCCCATGGACGTGTTGGTCTTAAAATGAGGTGTGGTCAGGGGCGTTGTTGGAGCATTGCTATCTCGAGGCAGCGGAAAGCGATTGTGCGTTCGACCAACAAAAACCTGGTCTTAAAGTAATAATCTCGAAGATTTTCATCAAAAGAAATGTCTTTTAAGTCACTATCTATCGCTGCATTGGGTAACACAATGGTGATTGAGCCTATTTTTATATTAATTTATACTATTATTATTATCATAATTCATTATTAAAAAACTTGGTGTCTGTGGCGACATTCCCGGGAAAAAATCACAAGCGGCGCACAGTTAGTGACGCGTTTTTCATCACCCATCAGTGGTTGGTCCGCCAGAAAGGGTAGGCGGAACTAACGCAACAGGCTCGCTCTTCAACTCACTTGTGTGTGAGTGGCGTACTGTTTTTTCCGGTGTCTGCATGCTTTACAATAACAGAGAAAGGGGGGGTTGGGGGAGTTATGGAACCCTAAAAAGTTTTTGTGTAACATGAGAGATCATATTATTTGTTGATGTAGATTTCGTATTACATTTAATGACACTGTAACTTTACTAAATTACATAGCTATTTGCACAGCTAACGCTAGCTACCGGACCATGTCAAGAAAGACAACATTAGTTTAGACAACGTTGCGCACAGTATCCATCTCTCATATCAGGTAACGTTGCGTTAGCTATCTAGCTAATGTAATCAACACAATCTAATGTCGGCTAATAATTAGAAAAAAACGCTAGCTGACGCTACCGACTGGTACCGACCTCGCAAACCGTCTCTCGAATGCAATGCTACCTTGTTGCAACGTTGCATTGTGTAGCTAACTTAAGGCCAGTTCAGATCAATGATTCGCAATGACACTGGGTGCAACTTGCAAAATTCCAAGACGTCTGATTGTAAACGTTTTAAAACTGCACTTGGCGATTTGACAAGGACGGTCTTTTAAAACCTCAGGGCAGGCAACGGCTCTGCTACTAGCCAGTTCACACCGCTGCAATTTTCTCTGCAACATTCTAAAACCGTTTCGCCTTGTTGCGAATCATTGATCTGAACTGGCCTTAACGTTACCGTTATTTACATTGCCATCGAGTTCATCAATATATTATAATGATCGGAATAAAGCCGGGGTATGTGGAGCAGAGCCGGGTCTGATTTCTGAAGACGTCATGCAGGAGAAAATGAAATAAAAGAATACGGCAGTATGGATTAGCATTGTTATTATTTTATTACGCTTCCTCATATGTTCCTTCAGCCTTTATGCCCTTTTTGATGAAATCTCCTTTGTTTTTGTTTTATTCTTCTTGTTCTGATTGCTAATTTAACACCCAGCTCAGCTTTATTCTCGAACAGTTTAGCTAGCAAAACCAGAAACACTAGGGGTAACATTTTGCAAGGCAGTTGTTTCAAAAATACCACACAACAATCATTCACAAAAAAGACTGCTTATTGTGCACAAGATACATAATTGCATGAGCCACAGTGAATCCCGCAAATTCTTCTCTGCAGTGTAAAGATGTTCATACCGGGCAAAAGGTGGATAAAGAACATTTGCAGAAATTGATCATCACTAATTCTACCCCAGGTTTGCTATGGCATTTTAACCCGGCTCGGCAGTGTAAAGACATCTTGAGTTAGCCTAATGTTAGACAACGAATGAGTATGTACATAACATTACTTTTATAACAACCGTTTTTTATTCAGTAAATAGTAAGTGTTATAGTTGGCGTGCCAACTGACTGACGTCACACAGGCGACACTGGTTGGATCCGGTTGGATCTATGGGAAGTGAGGTCCAAAAACACACCTGCAATTACCGCTTCTCGCCATTGGCACCGCCATAGAGAACGAAACTGAAATCTTTGAGATTGTCACTTTAAGTCAATGCCGCAGTATTTTACTGTTATTTTAAGGGCGCATTATTATTAGTAATGTGTGCCTACATAGGCGGGTGCACAACACACGATATTTAAAAAAAATACATGTCATAATGGTCAGTCATAATATTTATCAGAATTACTTGGCAAATCTGCATTATAATAGCAATCAGCCAAGGTGCAAGCGCACCTGGCTTTTAAAGAGAATGGGAGATGACACTCTGATTGGTTTATTTCATGTTACGCCCAAAAACACACCTATGATTAATTAAGAGACTAAGTACAAGCACTTTGAACCATGCACCTTACTTTGAGCTGAGATTATCCGCTGTTAAACTAGCAAAAGTGGATTTGGACACGCCCTAAATGCACTTGCGCCATGCACTTTAGACTGTGCGCTTAGATTGTTAAAATATAGCCCAGTTACTTCAAAACACAATAACCTTAAAAAAACAAAATAACAAAACTGAAACAACAATATAATTTCACTTAATTTTCACAATTACAACACAGAAAACACAGCCACTTTGAAATGCAGCATTTCAGAAAATAAAATAATAAACCCAGAAAAACAACACGTCACAAAAGAACACGTTAACAGCCAAGAAAGCACAACAATGTTTCATAATCAAACTTAGAGAACACAATAGCAAAAAGTAAAACAAAACAACATATGTCGAAACAATTCGACAAATGTGAAAACACAACAGAAAGACCAGAAACAAGTCAATATTTAACAAAGGAAAAGGGTATGTAGCTGCCATCTCATCCCTGATTGGACAGAATTTCTACCTATGTGTCCAGAAGTACTGGAATCTAACAATCTAACATTAACTTCTGTACCCTCTGACTCATGTAAATGTACAAAATTCAGATGCAACTCAAATAACACATATCTCAAAACCTGACTGGTTTTCCACCTTTGATCATTCTTTTTCTTTGACTTATCATCCCCTTAAAGGATAGTTCCCCTTAAAATGAACTTTACTCATTTTTTTGTCTTGACAATGACAGTGTATTTGCAGTGTATTTTTATCAATTTGTCTAGCAAAGAGGCAAGACAACATGTACAACGACAATCTAGCTAAGATTTTGCTTTCAAATCTCTATGAAATATGAAAAATAATAATAACAAATGTCATCATTTGCAATATTGAGTTTTGCAGAAACTGTTCATGCAGTGATGGCTATACCCATAGTGATACAACATTTTTAATCATCTAATTTTCATCAGAAAATAGCCAATACGCGAATGTGGATAGCCAGTCAAACATTTATCTGCATCAAGTGAAGACCTACGTCAATAACATATGTAGCAAGTATCATTGCTTTAGAATAGTGCTTGCATAGTTTCTGGGAAGCACTGGTGAATGTTTAGTTTGCTTTGCAGACAGATTTTATGAATTTTGTTTATACAAATGTACAGAGTATATACAGGTTGTAGGTTGTACATGTGATCAACTTGGGGCCGATTTATTCATTAATGTTTTCAGTTTAGTGGGATATCTAGAATTACTTTGAATAATAGCAGAGTTATTTTAGAGTTGTATCCTCCTCACACATTTTCTGTGTGTGTGAGAAAACTACAATTTAAATGGGGCATGAGATGAAATTTGTGCTTTTCTGAAGAGGACTTGGTAGGGGACACAGATCATTTGGTCAAATAATAATGGCACA
Organism: Anguilla anguilla; assembly: GCF_013347855.1. Classification (NCBI taxonomy): domain Eukaryota; kingdom Metazoa; phylum Chordata; class Actinopteri; order Anguilliformes; family Anguillidae; genus Anguilla; species Anguilla anguilla. Next base: position 28,530,054 of record NC_049204.1, on the reverse strand, counting down.
GTTTCGTTTCTAAAAAAAAAAGGAATCTGTGGGAGGGAGAATTACTGACAGTCAGTATTGTTTATTCCAGTAAGAGGACTATTCTTGCAACATCTTTGCGAGCCAGGAATGTTGCAATTCCCCTGGCAGTAAGAGCTCAGTTGCCCAGCAAGGCTTTGATAAATCTGATAAATATTTTTTAATTCACTGAAAATATTTTTTGTTGACATTTAAAAGGCATTGAGAATTTAAAATGTGGTGCTCACGGAGAAAGTTTGTTATATGGAATTCCATTCAGAATTCTGGTATTTTCAATGGACCAAATAATTATCCAACTTGCAATAATAAGATGTTCTGAAATATAACATGATCTCAGGGTCTATGTTGTTCTTCAAAAATGTAATATATGGGTACAATGAAAGTATAGCCTATTTTTGGCCATTTTATTTCTCCAGATTCAAGCTTGGTGTGAAAAAAAATGACCTTAGACAAAGTAACATTTTACATTTTGAATGTAATTGAAATTTACAAAGTACATCATTTTGGAACATGATATTCACCTGTGGCATGATATGTTATTGATCATATGATGATGACATACATTCACAACGTTATGCTGGAAGCTGGAATAGTAACATATTACAATATCAGATGTCAGTTACAAAATAAATGCTAGGTTTTCAATGTGCACATGTCTTTAGATGAGGCCATTTGTCTTTCGCAAAATAAATAAAATATTCCTGTAAAAACGTAACTCTGTTTACACTGACAGATAGAGGATTTGTCACAAGTAAGTCCTTGGTAATCATTAAACAAAAATCTATTAAATCATCAAAACTGATCATTTTCAGACTGCTTGTATCTAGTAAATGACGTTTTGAATGTAATTGAAATTTACAAAGCACATCATTTTGGAACATGATATTCACCTGTGGCATGATATGTTATTGATCATATGATGATGACATACATTCACAACGTTATGAGCTGGAATAGTAACATATTACAATATCAGATGTCAGTTACAAAATAAATGCTAGGTTTTCAATGTGCACATGTCTTTAGATGAGGCCATTTGTCTTTCGCAAAATAAATAAAATATTCCTATAAAAACGTAACTCTGTTTACACTGACAGATAGAGGATTTGTCACAAGTAAGTCCTTGGTAATCATTAAACAAAAATCTATTAAATCATCAAAACGGATCATTTTCAGACTGCTTGTATCTAGTAAATGCCATTAGTGGTAGGACTAAAGGTCATACTGAAATCACACTGAAGGACATACTTGGCTGCACAAGCTAAAAGTGTCCTGTGTATATTTTTGCCCACTACAAGTTTTTATGCTAGTTTTGATTACTGTTCTTTCTTAGTTCTACTCTAATCTGCTAGTTGTAAATCTTCTTTGCACATGGATGACACAATGCCAGTGGTTGCCATGTACGGTATCGGTATCCTCGTTTAAACATTTTCTCCCCAATTTTAAATCACTATTTGGGTCTCTTGAGTTACCGCTTTGCCTCTCACACACCCAGAGCATGGCAGGGAAAACATTCTACTCTCATGTGCTCCCCAGATTAACTCAATGCCAGATCAACTCCTCCAATTTGACACTGCATTCAGTAGATGCTATACAACACCCAGATGGTTCTATAGCAAGGCAGCATACTCTTAAGGGATTGGTTACATCCAGTTGTAACATATTTCCCTGAGGACCCTTGGAAAATAAGTATTGTAACTTGCATTTTGGTTACCAAGTCAAGATGATTTTGTAACCATCAGATCTCACTGAATACTACAGGAATACAACAGCCTTTCCTGAGGTCCAAAGACTCATATCTCTCCACACAAAATGTTATATTCTCCAGTCAGGACAAAAAGAATCTTTATTATTAATCATAAAAGTCAATGCAGTTATGTTCAGTGGTATGGCTCTGTTCCGGAAGCCGTCCTGCCCATCCAAGAAGGCATGCATGGATAAGACAGAGAAGGCAGCAGCAAAATCCCCCACAAGGGGCACACGCAGAACAGATCCATATGGGTGGCAGTGTGGCATAGTGGGTAAGGAACTGAGCTTGTAACCGAAAGGTCATAGGTTCCTGGGTGGGACACTGCCGTTGTACCCTTGAGCAAAGTACTTAACCTGCATTGCTTCAGTATATATCCAGCTGATTAAAATGGATACAATGTAAAAAGAAAAAAAAAAAGACTGAATAAAAGAGAAAAGAAACCATTGACTCACAGATGAGATTGCTTGCATGACCAGCAAATCGACCTCTTCAATATTTCATGGAACAACTTTCCCAATTCATAGAAGTGGTCCACTTCAAATTAGTGGTTTTTTAAATTAAAGTAAGTATGGATCTGGAGCTCCAGACTGCATCAAGGCATGGGCAGGGGAGGGACAGGGCTGAATTCTAGATTTGACTTGCAGCCAGTGAAGAGATTTAAGCACTGGACTAATATGTTCCCATTTCTTAGTTGTAGTAAGGACCCTAACAGCTGCATTCTGTACAAGCTGTAGATGTTTTACGGCCAAGTTGGTTCAACCTGACCATAAAACGTTTTAGTAATTTCTTTTCCACCCACCCTGGATGCATTGTGAATTGTACATACATTTTTTCTGGGTGGTGTAATGGTTTAATGGGTGCAAAACCATCACAGTACCCCACTAATTTCTAATTTCATGTTGTATGGTATATTTTCTGCATTTAGCCTCAGTGATACAAAATACAGACACAGAATGTACAACTAAATTCATTTACTGCCATCTGGTGGTATATATTTAATTTGGACGTTACACTATCTGCAGGACATCATTATAACAAATTGAAGGAAAATTTTAATTTTGTAATTCTCTAAATAAATTGAAGTCCAGACCAAGCTGAGAAAAGGCACACTTATTAAAGAAAAACAAAACAATAACAGCACTGGGAGAAGCAACATGTCAGCTCTATACACATTCAGTTAATGGTTCTCAGAACTTCTGAGAGTGAATGAAGTCTATACCAGTGCACAAACAAGGAGGAATGTGTTGAATCATCAGTTCATTGGTCAAAAGATGGTGTAGATGGGGGTAGATTGGGTGTAGATTTGATAATCTAAGAATATTATCTATCATGTCATGAGACCAGAGCTTGTGACCAGGCAACTTGGGCTCCTGATCTAATATGCTGTGAAGATAATATGGTTGTTAAATCGGGAGCCCCCCCCTCCCGAAGACCCCCCCCCCCCCACAAAACTTACTCTCAGTCCCAGGAGAACAAATATTTTGTGCAGTCAATACACCTCAGCTTGTATGCTTTAGAAGTTAGTCAGACTAATGTTTAAGCAACAATTTATCTATTTTAAAGATTCATGTGATTCAACCGGAAAATAACACATTGCACACAGCACAGAATAATTCTCTTATACTGGGTATGCTCTACTTATAGACGATTATAAATATAAATGTATTTAATGATTAGCAGTGGATATACTGTAATTAGATATGATTCTGTAATGCATGAAGTAACGGAATCAAAGAAGTAAAGGGCCCTCCAAATATAGCGGAGGACCACAGGGTAAACAGGGACCATCATCTACCCTAAAGTCATACTGCAGGACAGAGAACTGTGTATATTCTTTCAGAGCTTTATTTGGATAGGAAGTGGATGGATTCCAGGCACACACAAAACACGTGAAATATTAGCAGTTGTTTATCTTGGTTTGCTTACCAGTGTTTTCATATAGTTTTGTGAAAGTTACGTGCAGACATTTTGCACTGAGCTAAAAACAATATATTTTCTATTGTCCTTGCATGTTAATGCAGGTGCCATCACATTTTGTGCAACCATTTGTGCAGAGGGCATTTAGAAAACCCCTGTTCCCATGTTTACAGACAGTTTCCAACTAGCTGACTTTTGAAATTTATGAACAATGGAACCACGTGTTTTTTTTTCAATGTAAGAAGACAGGCTTGAGATTTGCTCAGCCTCTACAAGCCTATAAATATAAGAACAGTGATTAACACACATGTCATTAATCGAAGCTGTCTCTGCCTGAACTGTCACATCATTCCACCCTGAAACACCGCATTTAATTTGTTAACTTCCGCAGACATTGGATTATTATTGCATTTATTCCAAAAATCACCTCTAATAAATTGTATAAACTATCCACAAATTAAAACTAATCTGATCTGATCTGATCTGATCTGTATTCTACGTATGTATGTATTTTTAACGAACCCCCATGTAATCATGATGGAGGAAACCCCCAATAAGATACCTGGTACCTCCACAAGCTGGGTTGCCTTTTAATGCACTAAAAGTTAGAGGTATTGCTTAGTTTCTTGAAAAACCAGTAGATGGTAATAGAGTTTCTCTTTCAAAAAGCAAAGACTGGTGTCAGCAGCTTTAAGAATGAAGTGGTGTGTTCAGTGCCTGCTAAACATATGTTTAATTACTTGCATTACATTTATACTAAGGTGTAAATTATTAAAACAAATTAAAAAATCAATTCTCACGAGCAAAACTTTTTCATTTACCAACACAATTTGTTATAATTTGATCACACAAGGTTTTGAAACAACAATTCGAGTTTGAAATCTGAAACAATTTGAGCAAGATATACACAATACAAATAGTTGCTTTTTCATGGCAAAGATGTTCTGAATGTGTGTGCGTGTTTGTGTGTGTGTCCGTGTTTGTTTGGTGTGTTGTGTGTGTCTGTAACATTATTATATATCGGGCTGTGACATTACTTCTTCATGATGTACAGTGAAGATGGTAATTTGCCCTTCTTGTTCTGTTGTTCATTTGTTCCTAGGGGTCTTTTGCATTCACGTGTTGAGTACATTTTATGCAGCAGGTCAATTGGATATTGGCTATGACCTTATTGCCTATATATTCATGAGTAGACACATATATGTGGCAAGCAGGGGAGGCATCCCGTTAAGGGTTACTTCACAGCGTCAGGTGGAGCGGTGATTAAATGGAGCGGTAATTGAGAAAGAAAAATTAGATAACTGAATATGAGTGATGCCTTCAGGGCGTTTATTTTAACAGTGAAAACAAAGAACACTGTTAGTCAAATGAAAAATTCCAAATCTGGGCACTAAAAGAGAAAACAGTAAGTGAACCTTCTTTCGTGTGTGATGCCAGACCCAAGGATTATGGCAAACCTGCCTCCTCTGATTCTGTTCTGTAAAAACCTTTTCAGGGAAGAGAGTGCTTACAGTAAACCTGGAGATGCACAACCAGATGAAAGACTGATTGTTTTATTGATTTGAGGTTCTGGAACTGCCTAACACCGCAGTTCACCGCACCGAACTCGAGGGCACAAGTGGTGTATGCCACAATGCCTCTAAAATGTAGAAATTCATTCAATGCACCCTGGTAAGATACTGTGAAATAATGTGTATGAAGGACAGAACTGTCAGAAAAATCAGTTCTGGTTTATGTTGATATGGAGCACAGATACTAACCAAAGGAAATTATATACCAAATACAATGAGGGTGTTGTCTGAGGTTGTGTTAAAAGGCAGGACCTCTGACAGCAGCATAAAAATGTGAGTCCATGGGTTCCTAAGAGTGAGACAATGGTGACAAAGACCATATAGCCAGAAACACCCTGGATGGCAAGAGACTCTAGGCCTGATCTGCACCAGTTCCGGCCTGGCAATGCTGACTGATCAGAATCAGCCCAGATCAGGTTCGGATTCACTCACTATCTGGGATAGTACATTCCTAATACATCTCTGAGATCATTGATATAGTTTGTGGGTACATTTTTTTATGTCTGTGCATGAGACCCTTAAGGCCTGAGCAGGTAACGAAGGCATTTGTCATTCTCCCTCAGTCACTTCATATCCCACTTCATTTGCCTGAAAATGAAGCTGATGGTACCATCTACTGGCTTTTTGTTTTTGTTTTTATAAATAAACATTTTACATTGCATAACTCACCCAGCTTTCCAAAAAGTGAATTCACCTTGAAACATTCAACAGAATCTAGATAAATGAGTGTAAATATTGTGCAACTACATATTATGCAACTATAGCCTCAGTGCCCATTCTCTACATCAGGGCTGCTGATTCTGGGGATCTACTGTCCTGTACATTTTTGTGTCAACACTAATTTGGGATGCCTGTTTCTGCTTCTCACCAAAATCTCCAGCTGTTGAATGAGGTGTGCTTTGTTAGGGTTGGAGTACAAACCTACCAAATCTCCAGGAACAAGGTTGGACAGCCCTACTCTACATAGAAATGTCCATGTCAACAATTTTTCTCAATCAAATAATATTTTTTGTTATCTCAGTCAGACTCATACAATCCACCTATACTTGTGGATAGCCCGCAGATGGCAAGAGCGATGAGGACGATGTTTTGCTTATGTCAGACCCTATGAAAGCAGTTTTAGTTGCATTCAAAGGGACTGCATGACCAATGATATCTGCCAGGATCTGCAAACCCAGCAGGTGAGCAGAAGGAATCTCTGTGAGTGTATGTGACACACAGTGTGTAGAGGGTAAGGTAGCCTAATTACACAGTGAAGCAATGACAACTGCAAAAGGGGAGTATGTTTCTTTTGAAAACATCTTGAAGTTATCAGACTTAATTTAGATACATTATTTACCATCTTTGTGAGTTAACTGATTATCATCTTTTAAACCACTTTTAAAAATGTATTTTTCTAAACTTGCTTTTAACCAATGACACCCTGTTTTCAATTGTTATATGTTTTATGTCTGATTTGTTTTATTTTATTTTAATTTAGTTTTATTTTTGTTTTTTGTTATTTTTATTACATTTTATTGTGTTCTTTTGTTCTATTGTTATTTACTGTAAAGCACTTTGCAATGCTGTTTCAAAAAGTGCTATATAAATGAAGTTTTAAAATTCTTCTTCTTATTATTATTATCATTATTAACCAACTGGATTTTAGCAGATGAAAAATCTAGATGAAAAACATCTGGTTCTCCACGGGGCGATAAGCTCCCACATGAACCATGGACATTGCTTGCTCCAACAAAGTCAACAGGAGGAACAGAACCATCAGTGAACATCCTATTTCTTTGATAGGTGAAACATCTTCCAGGAAACATTCAGATTCCTTCATGCATAAGTTTTCTCTAGTTTAAACACAAGCCTAAAAATGACATACCCAAAATAAAATGGTTGCTCTTCTTGAACCCTTTTGACTACAGGCATGAACCCAGTCTCAAAAAAGTCAATTTGAAGACACATGGTAACCAAATGATACTATGGATATTGAGACATGTTAGATACTATATATTGTATACTATATGCTAGTGGAACTATGCTGGTATTTGCTCAATTTCCCCCTGCCTGTTACCCTCCCCATTTCTTTCCCTCTCCTGCTCCCTTTCCACCACCCTCTCCTTGCTCTCTTGACACCTCTGGCACCAGTATGTCTGGAAGATAGTAGAAAATAACAGTACATTAGCTAGTTTACAAATCCATTGATTGAGGTCCAGTGATTGAAGTTTTCATAAATACCCCACCCTCATCAACATGTCAAACACGTCCCACAATTTCCCATTCCACATTCATTATTCAAAATCAGGTCTACTTCTTATTTATAAGCGTACTGAAAAATAATAAATATATTTTGAGAATGTATTTAGATACTCACAACTATTAAGTGCAATCACGTCCTATCTTGCATAAGCCGTGTGATGTGGAGCCAAAGCTGTTTTCACTGCCCTCAGAACTATTAACTTAGACAAGTGATTTTTTCCAAGGCCTCCAAATTTCGAGTTTTCTTTTAGATTTAGGCATTGAAAATAAATTATATTGTAAAACAACCACCTTTTCAGGCATAAAGCCTCAATAACTTTTCTTGCCAGCGCGTAATATTTTCACTGCGTGTGCTAAAAAACATTTTACACAAGAGAAACAATACATGTCCTTTCATGCAAGCCTAAACTATACTTCAACAGAAATGTAATTTCATCAGCTAAAATGCTTTTCAGTTGTCACTATAATATCTCGCCACTGGCTGCCCTGCAATAGATTGGCGGCCTGTCCAGGGTGTAATCCTGCCTTTTGCCCAATGCACGCTGGAATAGGCTCCAGCACCCCCTGTGACCCTGCCCAGGATAGCTGGGCATAGACAATGGATGGATGGATGGACTTTGTGTTCATAATGATGAAACTGACAACAATGATAATTCCTCAGTAGAATTAGTAAGTAAACAATGAACATGCGATCAATGCTTCTTTGCGTTAGCACATTTTTTGAACAACAAATTACTGTGGATTTTGTTCACTGGAAGACTCTCCTGCTCTCATTTGGAATTGAATGACTTCTGGCCAGAGTGGTGTGTTAATGCCACTTTGGATGTACTAATAAGTAGTCTGCCATTAGCAGACTACGTAAAACAGAACTGTGCTCAACTTCCTCTTCAGCTGACTAACGTTAGACAATTTTGGCTATTATTTTCAAAGAAATGTATTTTTTCTGTAACATTGCCATGCTTATGTTTACAAATTTCCGTAGATTATATATCATGCTCGGGGTAGGCCTATGTGTTTTCAGATTCTTGCACCCATATGCTGGAAAGCTCTGCCCCTAGGTAGAACTATTCATGCTTGATAGTTCCCTGTTTGTGGACTCTTCTTCTTTATATGGTGCTATTATATTTTACTGAAAAATAAGTATCTTTAAGTTGATGTTGCTATTCAGGAGTCAGATTGCATATTATTAACAATGTAATGCATTTTATGTTAAGGTGCAAACCTTGGATATTAGTTTTTCTTCAGTGTGCTTCAGCGTTTAAAAAAAGCTAGAGAAACTCAGCACCCAATCATCAGTCACATGACCTCTGCTAAGGGAGATTATAAATGAATATGGAAAGCACCAGCATCAAGAAGAAAAATTACCACACAGTACACAAACTAGTGTGACAGCCCTGGCCGTCTGCCCTCCCTGTTTGTCTAGAACTTCCTGTTTATAACTCCCTGTTCTGTCTCTTTAAGGTCTTGTGCTGTAGGAGCCAGTTTGAGTGACTGGCTCCGCCCTTGATTAGCTGTACCTATGGGGGAGAAGGCATAAAAGGCCTGCTTGTAGCTGACTAGGCCCTCTCCCGATTATCTGACCAGCTGATGCCTGGGCACCTCCATTTTGTTTGGTTTTTCTTTGGTTGTTGCACCCTTCAACACCTACACACACTATTCTGTTTCCATTGCATCCACCCATGCATACGCATCCTGATTACTGATTCCACACTCCATTTCTTGATCTTTCATTTAGTTTAATAAACTTTTGTTAAGAAAACTGTTGCTACCGTGTGGACCTCCCCTTCTTTGTTATGGCCTAACCGAGCCGGGCATAACACTAGTCATATCACTTAATCAAGAAGTCATATTTTCTACTAAAAATACTATCACAATTAGAAGTAGGGGATGTCTTAACACTATTCCTAAAGAATACAGGGTGGGAAAAACAGCAGTGTGAAAGTGGAAATAATATTTGATAATACCAGCATAGACAGAAATGCATGTGAATGAGTTTCTAGTTAAAGGTGTGGTATGTATATTTGTTTTAGAACACTTTTGTTCATATTTGGTTATGTCTTTCTCATCCCAACAGATATCAATTAATTAAAAGCTCAAAGAAAAAATCTGGTCTCTCTGACTGCCCCAGAATCTGAAATCAGCCACTCCAAATTTCACCACATCTGAATCTTAACAATCAATCAGGACAGCTCTCTGCAAGGTGGCTTCCCTACCCGTCTGTCAATCCTGCTGTGTATTCACAGTCCTGTCAGAGCAGGCAGGGTGGGGCTACACAGATAAGAGCAGAGCAGAATTTTGTACAACAGAGAGAAGTAGAAAACCATAGCTTGAGATATTCTAGGCAGCTAACATTACTTCAACAAGAACGGTAGAGAAAAATCTGTTGAAATGACCCATTCCGCTTTGCCTACAAAAGCTTATACTGATAAAAAAGCAAGAAAAGTAAGAAGAAAGGATTTTGACCAAAAAATAAATTGAAATGAGCAAGAGCTCAGTGAACATCAGATGAGAGCTGAGAGATTTAAAAGGCTTCAAAGGGACACTGAGCTTGCGAGGTCTGACCCTGCTGGCAAGATGATATCGGCCATATAGGAATGATATCGGTCACTGATGCAAACAGAGGTAAATGATCAAGTAGCCACGTAGCGACTAGCTAGGTCATTTAATTATTTGCAGCCACTTTGTTGACAAATGTTATGAGTGAAATTGTGCTGTAGCAAAAATACTAAATTAAAAATAAATTTTGCCTCACTAAGTTTATTGCTTTTTAAAACTTTGTCACCACAGCCAGCTAACAGTAACCCCACCCTCTACCTAGCCAGCAATACTACATCAAACTCAATAATCTTGGCCAATAATATCATACCTGCTTTAGCCCATAGCTGTAAATAAAAACTACAGAAATGTTTATTTTCATTTTTACTTTAATTCTGTTGACTTTATGTGTTTTCTACCTGCGAATGCGACATGATGCTGCACTGCTCTCTACTTTATGACGCTTTATGTCCTCACTCTTCAGTGCTCAGATGTCAGGCAGCGCATGTGCATGCGTTTGGAAGGAGGGAGTTTGGAGAGACAACTGCGCTTAGGGGTGCTAATTTTATGTCTGAGATTTCAGTTAATTCGTTTCCTCCAGGTCACCAGGATAATTCAGCTTTAATGAGAAGTTTCCAGTACTTCTAGACATATTTTACAACAGCTCTCTTGATAACCATGTGAAATTTCATTACATTAGGCAAATAGAAATTTAAAAATGTAACCTGAGAAATTACAGCACTGTGAAGTTTTATTTTAAGTTTTTATTCAATATTATATAAACAGTATATTTAAACAATATATCAGTGATTTCATAATCTTAGGCAGGTTACTTTAAAAGATATGTAGGGAGTAATTAAATTTATATTTAAAGTATGAGGCATAACCTCTGGGCCAGACAAGTAACATATTGCATTTTCATGTCATTGAAATTATAATGGTGTGGGGGTGTTGGAGAACCAGAAGCGACTAATATAGGGGAACGAAAAGCTAACGCTACCGGAAACGTTTAGCCACAAAGTCCCGAAGGACAAAGGGAAAGGGAAAGGGAACACCCACAAGTAAAACACAAAACAAATAAGATCCTAGGGAGAGTAACTCCCGCACACAAAGGATCAAAAACAAGAACCAAAAAACACGGAGTAAAAAGCCACTCCGAAGGACCACCTTGTCCAGCCGTAAAACTGGCTTGTGAAACCAAAAGCAACCCGTAAAAACCAGGGCGAAAAAAGAAGGGGACCAGTGGTACAGAGGCGAGGCTCTGGTACCAAACCCAAAACTGGTCTTAAAAGAAAATAGACAACTGAGTCGCAAAACTTACTCAGCGAAAGAAAAACCTGAGACGCAGCTCAGAAAAACGCAAACAAAATACACACCAGGGACAACGTCCCAATACCCACCGGCTCACACGAGCTCAAAAGAAAAGTATGAATACTCTTAAGGCGTCAGAATGCGCACACAGCGCTAAGAGACTGAATCGCCTTAACCCAGGACACAGAACCAACCCACAACACAATTCTGTAATTCGTCCAACGAGCACCTATACCAATGTCGTACCGGCTTTGTGATAATCAGGTTTTACACAGAAGCGCAGATGGGTGTTCTGGCAGTGCTTATAAAGGCACCTCCCCAGGTGAAAATAATTGAGAAATCAGACACCTGGAACACATTAAGAAATTCTCAAAGGCCAGGTGCCCTCTAGTGGCTGCACAAGGCCACTACACCCCAGAACCATGACAGAAATAGAATTTTAATGAGTTACTCTGTGATTTGCAAGAGCTATTATGACTTCACACTAAACATTTTTGAGTTTCTCAGTGCACAGTATACAAAGACAGATTCGTATGGTATGTTTTTATAAGTCACTGGCGTTTAAACAAACTCTTTATTGTTTAAACATCCAAAATAATGTACAACCAATATTTTATTGAGAATGGGAAAACTTTCTCATTATTGTTTATGTTTCATATTTTATGTGATTTTATCTTCTTTAAGTCTTGTCTTTAATGAAATCATGTACCTTTGTTATACATCTGAAGATGGAGGAAGGATCCAGACATTGAAAATTCTAGAATTCTCAATGTGTTGAAAATATATGGGATGGAACGAGTCCTATGCAACTTGTCACCTGTTATTGTATATGGATGACGGATGTGAGTTTGAGAAGAGTCAGACTGGCTGCTCCTGCCAATTTAAAAGAGACTGTCTTCAAAGAGTGAAAGGGAATTCTTCTGGGCAGCAACACTATGCTATTCTATGTGACATGAAAGTAACCAAAAGTGTTTGATGGAAAAGAGCCTGCAAATAACCACAGGTTGCATCTGCTAGCTGTGTCAGGGGACTAACCTTTGATGTGTTCCTGCCCACAATGTAACATTATAAATTATTATTTTTGTTATGTTACAGTCCCATGGGGTCTAGGTTGTCATTTATTCTATGTGTGTGTGTGTGTGTGTGTGTGACAGAGAGAGAGAGAGAGAGAGAGTTGTCAAAGAAGAAGGCAGGCTTCAACCAGATAGCATTTTTCTGAGAAAACTAGTTGATTTTGAGTGGACGTCATTGTAGACAATTTCCTGACTTGACTGTACTGTGTTTACATTGGAGGTTTTACAGCTGCATTGTTGTTTATTCACTCCCTATCCATCTTAGCTGATGTGTGCTGAGCGTTCTGGCTCAAAATAGCTGCAGTGCATTCCCCATGTGGATGCTACACATTGGTGGTTCCCCCCTTCACTGTAAAGCACCATGAGCCCCTTCAAAAAGTGCTATATAAATGAAATGTTTCATTCATTCATTAATTAATTCATTCATTCATTCATCAAAGGTTTTTAAATTGTTGTATTTTTAGTTTTTAACTGTTGTTGAAAGTTTTTTCTGAATATTTCAGTGTTGTTGCACTTGTACATTTACAACAGATATTTACATAGTTTTGTATAATAAAAATATGAAAAAAGAAACTGATCATTCATATGCAGTTGTCTTTGTGTAAACTTCTGATACATTCTTCATAGTGTTCAAAGCCCTATGCAAATAAATTTAGGTAAATTTTGTTACATATGTAAAATGGATACATATCACCTGATTAGAAAACCATTGTAAAATGCCAGCTGCCATGTCACCTTGCACCCTGCTCCTGCTGAACTTCTGAAGGTAAGCAAGTGTGGATTTGTGTACTTGGGAGACTGGGAGACTGCATGGGACAATTAAGTCACTGCTGGAAGTGGTGTTGGTTGGCCTGCAGCGATCATCCCTCTGGTTGAATAATCCCCAATGACCCAGAGCAGTGATGGGGACACTGTGCTGTAGGGGACGCCACCTTTCAGATGAGACGTTAGACCGAGGTCCTGACTCACTATGGTCATAAAAAACCCATGACACTCAATGACAAAGAGTAGAGAGTTCCCCAGTATTCTGGCTAAATGCCCAGTCTGGCTCTCTCAACCTAATCTATCCCAGATGGTCCAATTTTTACTGTAAATTAATGACTGCTGAGTTGCATTACTTCTACAGTTGATATGTGAAGAGACAGGTGTAACGATGTATAACTATACACAGCAAATTGTTGGCCTCTGGTTCTCCTACCCAAAATTTGATTTTTTTGGTAAACAATGTTGTAAACAATGCCCCGTATAATGATGAAAGTGGCAATGTTATAAATTGCACATGAAAATGGAAGGTTCAATCATTTTACCAGATGCTGTAAATGAAAAGTTAAATTTTTCATCGTCTACTTCACAGCAAAATCAGTTCTCGTTAAAACACCTCTAAGTACTCTGAAAACACTGCTGCAGAAGATGGTAATTTAATTATGCCACATTAATCAGATTTAATGAGCACAACACAGAATGGATTTGTTAATTAATCATAGAAACCTCATTACACTAATGTTTTATAAAACTTTTGAAGGCTGGAGTAAACTAATACAGAGCTGATAACCACTCTGTGAAAAAAAAAAATCTACAGTGAGCTCCATAATGTTTGGGACAAAGACATATTTCTTAAGTCGGCTCTGCATCTAAGCAAACAATTCAAATGGCAATTTATAAGCTTTTATTAAAGGGTATTTTTATACATTTAGGTTTCTCCATGTAGAAATTACACCACTTTTTATGCCATCTTCACATTTCAGAGCACCATAATGTTTTGGACAAATGGTTTCACTGGTGTTCCTAATCAGTCTGGGGTGTTCAGTTGCTTTCTTAGTAGATACATTACATTTCCAGACATACGTGGACACCCCTTCTAATTAGTAGTGTTGGCTATTTGCTAGCACACCCATTGCTAGCAGGTGTATAAAATCAAGCATACAGCCTTGCAATCTCCATTGACAAACATTGGCAGTAGAATGGGTCATACTGAAGAGCTCAGTGACTTTCAACGTGCCACTGTCATAGGCTGCCACCATTCCAACAAGTCAGTTTGTCAAATTTTTTGCCCTGCTAGAGCTGCCCCAGTAAACTGTAAGTGCTATTATTGTGAAGTGGAAAAATACAGGAGCAACAACTGGTCAAACAATGATTCTATCAGGAAAAAATAGTTCCTTCTTGTTATGCAATTAGCTCTCATTTTGGTTATTTTTGTCATTACATTATTAACTCAATATTAAATCTTACGAAGAAAACGTTTGGTCACACATTGTAGCATCTTTCTTGTCCCTCTCAACTGCGTTGAAATGCAAATTAACGTTAGCTTTATGCTATGTTTGCAGTTAAATTACAAAGTTAATGTTAAAATTCAGTTGGCCATTTGGTCAAAATGGTCTCATGGTATACTTGCATATTCGGGAGTATTGGCTAATGCTGTCACAACACCACCATCCCATGCATGCCATTTATTTTGCAAAGAATATCCAGGTCGTCCTCAGACGAGCTCTCCAGCGGAGTTTCCAGTCATCTCAATCCTCCATGCATCTGGCTAGCTCGCCAGTACTTTCGGCCCCTGTATCTTCCTTTAGTACGTCCATGTACGTTGTTGTGGGACTCCCTCGTGATCGATGTCCGTGTGTTGGCTCCCACAGCACCGGTTTGCTGGCTGGGAGCTCCCGGTGTCTCTGGCAGTGACCGACCAGCCTCATTCTCCTGGATGCTATTTTCTCACTCAACCTTGGTAACCCCTCATACAGATCCTTGATGTTAATATGTTAGTTCTGGTTGATGTTCCGTACTACACGCAGCATTCTGGTGTAGCATCCGTCCAGGGACTTCTGCAGGGTGGGCTTTAGGGTCCAGCATTCCCATCCATATAGAAGAACGGACTCAATAGTTGCAGAAAAGAAGCTGCACTTAATATGTCGGGGGAGGTTGGATTTACACACACTGGCCATACCGTTCAGAGCTTTCCATGCGAGCGCCTTCCTCACTTTAAGGTCTTGCTCTGACGAGTTGACCCATCAGCCCAGGTATTTGAAGTTATTGACTTCTTTCAGACCAGTGCCTCCCGTTGTCATTAGAGGTGGATAGTCCGGGAGGATGTTATAGGTGATGACCTTGGTTTTCTTGGCATTTAGCCTAAGACCAACCTTGGCACACTCTGTCTCCACTCTGGTCAAGAGCTCCTGTGCCTGCTCCACTCGGTCAGATAGCAGGCTGATGTCATCTGCATAGTCTAGGTCCGTTAGAACTACAGCAGGGAGTCGTCTAGACCTCCTAGGTGTAATAGTGAGGCCAAATTCCTGCTCCCGTCCACTGATGGCCTACCTAAGTGCATAGTCCAGGACTATAATGAAGAGGAAGGGGTGAGGATGTCCCCTTGCAACACCCCCGCCAGGATGTCAAACTCCTCGCTGTTACCGTCTGGGGTCACCACCTTGGCTCTTGTACCTGTGTACATGGTCCCTATGGCCCAGAGTAGGTTGGGAGGGACACCGTAAGCCTTGAGTATCCTCATCATCATGCCTCTGTGTACCGAGTCAAATGCCTTTTTGAAGTCGATGAAACACAGCACCGCTGTCAGGTTGTTCTTTTTCACCTCCTCGATGATCCTCCTTAAGGCAAAGATCTGAGTTATGGTGGCCCTCCCCTCTCAAAAGCCATTTTGGTTTTCCCTCAAGTGGGGGTCAATGGTGCACCGTATCCGGTTTAGTATCATGCGGTTGTACATTTTTGCAATGATACATGTCAGCCTGATGCCACGGTAGTTGTCAGGTTTCAAGAGATCTCCAGATTTTGGCACTGGGATGATGTTAGAGAGAGACCACATATCAGGCTTGTTGTTCCTCATCAGAGCAAGGTTGCAAATCTCCAGGATGATGTCGTCAAGATCGCAATTCTTAAAGACCTCTGGGGGAATGCCATCCGGCCCAGCACTTTTCCCCTGCTTCGGAGTGGATTTCACTCTGGCAAACTCCCTAACTGTAAAGGGACCATCATCAATATTGAGATCTGTGAGGACTGCAGGTATCTCTTCCTCAGCTCCATCCACTGTTAGGTGTGTGCCTAGAAGATTCCGGAAGTGAGTGAACCAGGAATGAACGAATAGGCATATTCAAAATGTATAATGTAATTACAAACTTCTGAATTAAAAATCAAGGGTCTTTCTAATTTCTGTTGAAATACATATTTAGTTTTCCAAATAAGATAATGTAAATGTAAATCAGGAATATTTGTACCCTTAGTTTTTAATATTATTTTTCCTTGAGGTTTAGCTGAAACAGTAAAGAAAACATTTAAAACTCATTATCCAGAAAACTCACTGTGTAGTCATGGACCATTTCTGGGAAAAAAAGGATAGAGCTTGGAACTAAGAAAGGACAAATACAATTTAAATTTTGCCAAAAGTAAACAAAGAAATTCATTGTCAAGTGTAATGATTAAAGTCTCAGCTCACACCACATAATTGCCTTCATCCCACTACTTGAAAGTGCATGTAAGGAAGACATGTTTCCTTTGGTCATTAGTGCATTAGTGCCAGGGGTCATATAATTCCAATTGTTGTCATACCAAGATAAGCCTTTAGTCTGTTTGCTGCATGCTCTCTGTATTGGAATGTGGTCTGTTGTGTGAAACGTGTTCATTGGTTTATGGGAGAGGCCAATGGAGGAGTGCATGAGTTTCAACTGCCGTGCTCCTTGTGTGTCTGAGTGTAGAATTAATACTTGCAAATAGGGGGTTGAAAGTTTTATTATTACCCATTTTCATTCACATGCATTTTTGCATTACCAGTCAGCCTATAACTGTAATAGTCTATACAGAATTTAGTTGGTATGGAGCAAAATATGTCTTTTATAAAAGCATTATGACTGGGAAATTACAAAAGGGAATCTATATACATGTGGTTTTTGATGTGCCCTGGAACAAGCGTCACGAGAGTCAAACGCTCCGGCTGAATCAGCTGATGGCTCAGCTGAGTAATGTTCGCCTATCACAGTACATTCACTAACAGGGCGGTCTACTTAAACAACCTCCCTCTACTCATTCGGCTGCTCCTCCTGCATGCAAGCTGCTGCACGTTGCTTCGTAAATCCCCTCCACCACCCCAACTCTATCCCTATGCGTCAAGAATTTGCATTTCTCCATTCCTATGTGTTAAGAACTTGCTTTGCTGCTGGATCTGTTCTGTGTATACTCCTCTAGGGGGGTTTGGCTGCTGGCCTCCCGGCCTTATCCACGCGGGCTGCGTGGTTGGCGGGAGAGCTCCAGAACAGAGCCATACCGCCAAACATAACTGTATTGCCTTTATTGTCAATAAAGTTATACTTTGATGCCAGTGGTCCTGACAGAAAACAGAATAATCAGATCTTCGAGTAAAAGGTAAAAACACAGTGCAATGAACTTTAAGGCTAATCATGCACGACAAATCATAAAATTAGTACCGGTTGTGTGGTGCATTTTCTTAGATATCATAACTAATGAAGTTTTGGGTGATGATATTACGTAGTGTATTTCTCCCTCTTCAGTCCATGAGCTCTGAATCTCAAAGGTTCACCTCAGTATTGATTTCTCTCCAGTCTTCTTCACAGAAGTAATTTGTTGCAATCTGTCTTTGATTGCCTGGTCTTGACTGATGAGGTATGCTTGCCTGGCCTACTGGTATTGCTTTCCTTCTTTGCACTCCCATTTGTTTTCCTGTGTTCTCTTTTTTCACAGATGATAACATGCTGCCATGCTGAGGCATCAAGTTCAAATTAAACATAAAGGGCTCTATTTTCTGGAATCAATGGCGCATGGGCACAGTCAGTGGTTCAATACGTGAGCGCACAGGGTGTGGCAAGTGAATGTTCATATTTTCAGGATCAGAGGCACACAGGTCATCTCTAACAGTTTCCCACCACTGGGAAAGACTACTTTTCACATTGAAAATTTATTTTTTATCCAATTCTTCAATAACCTGGCCACAGTGAAGCACTATTTTATTTGAATATACGCCATTATTAGGTTATATATGGTAGTTTACAACGTGGCACTGTAAACACAGATTGTTCTCAAACATGTGCACTGCCTCTTTAACAAAGTAGATTAATGGTGTCTGTGGTGAGCCATCCAGATGTGAGTGTTGAGCTGGTATTTCATGAAGCAGGATTGTTGAGTTAAAAACAGAAATAAATACAGGAATTTAAAAACAACAATAAGCAATATATTCAATGTATGCATTTTTCCTGCTTGTGGGATTTATATCAAATTGGCTTTTAAATAGGCTACGATTATGCGCATTGCATGGGAAAGTCTCAAAATGCGCAATTCACTGTATGTTGAGCTGCGACTTGGTCTGTAGACTGTGGTCTGAGCAGGCGGGCAGTATAGGCATGCAAACTATGCTGATTCCAAAATTGCAATGAGCTGCACCAAAATTGTAGTGCACTGCTCAATCTTGAGTAACACTCTCCCAACTCTACTGCCACTTAGGCACAAAATTACTAGCATGTAAAAATCCATAATCAGAATACCACTTTGCTCACAACACACCATGCACTGGCTTGAAACTAGAGCCCATTATGCTCAATCAGTCATTAGATTATGCACACATGTTTACAAAAAAAAAATTCACTGTTATAAACTCTGTCTGGTTGTTTGCTAAAAATGATTTGAGCGTCCACCTTGTCTGCTGCTGAAGTAGGGTCCTTTGTCCAGAGTGGAATGTCTGGCCCATGTGGCTAGATGCTCCTTTTAGCTGTATGCTGATGCTTCACCCAAGATTTACTCAGAATCCTAAGTTGTAAGTAATGGAGTGGAAAAAGTGATGCCATGGTTTGTTGTTCATACAATGTTTCGTACAGACTTGTGCCATTTTACACATCACAATTCAAACATCATAGTTCAAGTTAGGTTTCATGTGATGTTTTCACTGCAAGAACTAGATAACATCAGCAAACAGCTGTCTTTACACACAAGCACTATGTAGCTCTGTAATCAAAATAGTTCAAACACTAGCCTTTCAGGGTTCTATCTGACTAATGAGATCATAGATAATGTGAGGCTAGAGAAAGCAAAATGCCACTGTAGAATGTTTTATGTCTTTTTAGTTCTGCTATCTTTCATTGCCTGTTGAGAATAAGGGTAGCCAACTCTGCATCACTTTCCAGACCTTTCAACTCCCTCAGCTCTCTCCACTGATCAAAAGGCAGGCCGATGTTCACCCTTGTTTTCCCATGACATTTATCACTCAGCTTTTGGGATAGATAGATTTTTGGATATAACTTTTTTTGTGAGAAAAAGATGGGTGTGCTATTCCCTCAGGAGCATTTTTGGAGGTGGCAGGGAAAGGTAATTTATTCTGATTACATTTTGTTCCCAGACTGGCCAAACAGGAAATATTTAATGAAGTCTGATATATATATATACATAATTTTGATATATACATTGAAACTGATATACATCTTTCTTGATATATATACATCATTTCTTGATATATATATACATCAAAACCGATATATATATATATATATATATATATATATACATTGTTTTTGGTATTTATACATCAAAACTGATATATATATACATAATTTCTGATATATATATATATATATATATATATATATATATATATACATTGAAACCGATATATATATATATATATATATATATATATATATATATCATTCGGAACAGGCATATATTTGGGCCTCCCATTGGGTCTTTATTAAGACATAATCAGTGCAATCCAAATTAATTTTTAATTGGATTGAGACTGAAAATTATATTATTATATTCTGTAAGAATTTTGATATGAATATAACAAGTGAGACAGTGAAATGTCGCTAGCTGTTCGATTTTAATACATGCACATATTTGGTCCGCTTCTTATGGGTCTTCCTGGGGTTTGCCCGGGTTTGTTAATGTGAGCCGTGCTGTTTCTGAACGAACTTCGCTTTTAATTTCAGCTACTGTGTGCTTTGTGGTGAATGTGCTTCACACTTATTTTTTAATGGTATGCAATGGCTGACAGAGCCAGAGAACTTGTCCAAACACTTTTAGACAGTGACACATTTATTGAAACACTTGCAAACGCATGTGGGAGACCTGACACTACAAATGCTCCACCACAAGACAGCCATGCCCAAACACGCCACCAAACCACTGAGCATGACCGATGCTGAAGTTGGCTCCCGATTCGAAATTTCCGGTCCACCTTAAATCGCTTCTGTTATATGATTGGACGGTTTCGCGGTCTTGTACCTGCAGCTCTAAAGGATGTGTAAGATGAAAACCAAACAAAATCACAGTATTTTGACAAATAAATTTCAACTTCTGTTTTTACATTCAAATAAGAGGTTTAGATAAACTAGACTTTTAGCGGTACTGTAAATTGAACCTGTATCTTGACATGCCTAGCTGGATAGCTAGAGGTATCGTTAGTACCATGAAATGAGTGCCTGTGAGCAACAATGAGAAGGCAGATTTGATTATAGCTTAATTATGTTGAACATATAGCTTAATTAATTTTATGGGACTTTTATTTAGAAAATGTCAGACCCTCGCAAAAGTCTTTATTTGTCGCTTGCTTCACACTGCAAGTCCACCTTTTCACGTCCTTTGGTGAACTTCGGCTGATGCCATCGAGGTAAAGCAATTCCAAGGTTAACTCTAGTCTCGAACAAGCCCGGTCGGCTTGTCTTTTTGTTTCACCTGCCTCTGTGCTAGCTAGCAACAAACACTCCACTGAAATCTGATCTCAAACCCACAGACTCTGTGGCAACACTCACTCCTCCCCACACAGAAAAGAGCACCATGCCCAGAAATGTCCGGAACACATTTTAGAATAACATACACAGGTGAAGCATGAGAAGTGCATAAGTGTGTAAAGACAGAGATTGCCAGTGCATCACGGATATGCTTTTAATTATAATATTTGCAAGGTAAAAATACAGTGCATTATGCTGTTTTATTAGAGGTGACATGTATGAGATATTGAGTAAGATGAATTCAGTTCTGCTTAGGCAAGATCCCTCCATCTTTAAAAGGGCAAATTCATTCCAATTCATTGTTGTACCAGACCAATATATTTTCAAAAACTATTCAAGCTTGTATGAAAGCGCCTCATTGATATGTAAAACGTATATATGATACGTAAGTAGGAGTAATGTTGGTATTATTAGTCAAACATGAATTCAGGGAGGCAGACAGGATGGTCACAGTAATAAAAACTGCAAATGGACAGTTTCTCCATTAGCACTTGAATAAGTTGCTCTGACAATATCTTAAGGATGTAAAATTCATAGTTTTGTATATTGTATTTAGCACGACATGAAAATGAACCCTGTCAAAATTTGAATATTTGGTCTAACAGTCTCGAAATTAGAAATCTTGTGAATTAAAGGAGTCGTTATGTGAGTTTTTCTGAGAAGGTCTGAGCAAGGATTCTCAAAGGCCTTTTAAATGAAGCCTCACTAATGATGTATTTTCCCCTTCGTAATAAAAAACATTTATTATTTTCTATAATTACAATATAGTAATAAGTTCTACCACTGATGTAATCAAAACTCTTGTTTTATTATGATTTAAAATATGAAAATCTTAAGTAAATACATATAGTCTACATTAGAGACATTCCTCTGTCACGCACAGTGGTAAGTAA
This sequence comes from Anguilla anguilla, assembly GCF_013347855.1. Classification (NCBI taxonomy): domain Eukaryota; kingdom Metazoa; phylum Chordata; class Actinopteri; order Anguilliformes; family Anguillidae; genus Anguilla; species Anguilla anguilla. The sequence continues at coordinate 28,508,007 of NC_049204.1, read as the reverse complement.
ATGCTGTGAATGTATTAAACCTGTAAAACTGAGAACCCTGCTGGTCTATGACCTCCCAAAATAGACCCACGTCACACATATGTCTATATTGTGGCACTGGCTTCTGGTAATGGCCTGCATCCACTTATTTTCAGGCATTCAATGGCTGCTTCTGCTGCTGTGCTGCAGCACCATGTAATGATCCTGAAGATGCGCAAGAATGGAAAGCCATTCATTAAAATGATGCATTCACCGTTCAGTATGTTAACACATTTCTCGCTCCAGCCAAGTGATCAAATGCACATATACATAATTAGTAGCATTCTAGCTATTTATTGTAAGGTGTGACTATGGCTTGCTGAAAACACTTTCTGGACAAAACCGGACAAAACCTACCACGTTTGAAGGGTGAAAGAAATGCAACAAATCCATTAATACCCTGTTACTATTCTACTCCGTCTGGATTCCCGGCAGCAGGGAGAGCAGATGGGCGGCAATCTGCAATTCAGTGTCCCGCAGCTGAATAAATGTTGCCATTTCTGGCAGACCACCTTTGTCATCAGTCAATTTCCTCAGCTGACCAAAAGGCTGTTATATAAGCATAACTTAAAAGACACCTTTTTGCTGTGATTTGGATCATATCTTACTGCTGTCAATGAGAACATGCACTTGGTCATTATATTTACAGTGATTACAACACGCTAGGTAAATGTAACATTTTGGCCTACTCTATATTCTTCAGTGCATTCATGTTAGGAGTTTGAAGTGGCACATTACTGGCTACACTATTTACTGATGTCATTCCCATAGATCTCAATGCAAATGTCACTTTTTTCACCTATTGAAGGACTAGCCAGTTGAGCAGTCTTCGTGACTGAAGCTCCTACCAGCCGTGACCCAATAATGAACCCTCTTTCAAAAAAAAACCCTCTGGCAATCTTGATCCAAAATAAACTTGAGGTCAGCTGGACATGCTCAGCATTTTTGTAAAGGCAAGTTTCTTTTTTAACATCAGTTAGATATAAGCATAGAATTGGCCAAGGCAAAGCAATGCAACCTTGATTGATACCTATAACTGTGAAAGGCATCAACAAGGAGCAAGTCCTACTCGGTCAGAAAATGCTTTCTAAATTTGTCATGTCAATGTGAGAGGAGATTCATTTAATTCATGGAGTGTTCAGAAGATTATGGAAAAATACATTCTGCATTTAGCCTTTGGCAATACAAACAAATTATATGTGTCCACCTCAGTCTGTGGGACATCTACTGTATTTGTCACTGTGCACCGCCAACCCCCTCTGATTAATGGAATGCCCATGGCCTGCTCTCACAAGCTTCTTATAAAAGGTCCTTTTTCAAATGTCTTTGCCTGCCTAACTGGTGGAGTGAGGACTGAAAAGAAAAAGTAGCTTGACATTGCATCTTTCAGAGGAGGGCCTGCCTGTGCTGTCAAATTGTCATACAAATCAGGCATTCCATATTGGGAGCAAATAGAGGTAAAATAATTGAAAAATGTGAATGTGCTTGTGATATTTCATAATGGCAAACATTACTGTTTTATCTTTCAATACTACTGGGTTAAACTTTGAGTGCATGGGCCATGTACCTCCTATGTAGGTAAAACATAGATGTAGCATTAATGTAGAATTACTGGCCAAATGATGTTCCTTAATTACAAGTAGCTTAGAAAACCAATCGGTGCATCTGATGATAATTGCATTGGGTTTTGAAAAGGGCAGACATTAACTTAATTAAAGGGGCATAACTGAAAGGCCTAAATGGAATAATCTGTGGAAAGAATGTGCAAACAAATGTAAATATTATTCAGATGGGAGTCAACCTAGCCATTTCCTTTTTTTTGACAATAGAATGTCAAGAGAGCAGTCTTCGCATCCCATTGATTAACTGTCCTGTGAAAGGACATGTCTTCAAAACCTCTGAGATAAATGAAACTTTTATACCATTTGCCAAATGACCCAAACCATACCCAATTCCTATCATGCTATCTTACAAGATCCCTACCTTCTCTAATAATGATTCTAGGCAATATGACTCCCCAGTTTTATTAAAATAATTATCAAGTTTTAAAATCTACAAATGAGGGGTACGGTCACTCGACTGGCCAGCTATTGTTAGAATGTTATGAATTCCAAATAGATTAATGTATTCAATGAATGCAATTAACTCTTTGACTTTCAATGAAAAGCAATGGAGAATTGCTGCTTGTCTGGAGCTGTGGGAACACTGGGCTTAACCCCTTTGCGCACAAGCCAAAACTTTACCCATTTGGCGGTACCCTATTTACATTTATTAACTCCAGATGTGAGCATCACAGAGACTTGAAAAATGGTTTAAATGAAGCAAGACATTTGTACCATTTACAGTACTAATCAATACTTTTATTAGTTTATATTCATAATTTAGGAAGAAATAAAGTGCCACAAATGCAATTGTCTAGGCAAAAAATAAATAAGGAGTACCATCTTTTTTAGTTTTCAATGAAATACTGAGAGATCCCATATATAAACAGACTAAACTATGCATGTCCTGGATCAAAAACTCCTTGACCACAAGTGCATAAAATCTAAGGGTGCATATGCAGAACTACTAAAGATATATGAAGCTAAAAGTAAGCAGTGTACCCAGTGTCTATCCAAACCTCCAAATCTATAAATTATGCATTGCTGTAAATCACAACGTAATCAGGTATTTCACTACAAATCAACCGTTTTGACTCAATAAACTCACTGTTACATCATTTACAAGTGGGGATTACAAGCTTTACCTCAGCACAGTGGTCTAAAATATCTAGGAGTCCAGAAACATATACAAACTCTACCCAGAAATGAATAAAATGCTTCTTGTCCATTATAAAGCATATAAATGTGTCCCTTAGGAAGGCTTAAGATGAATCCCTGCAACCATGTTCCAAAATCTACTGAAAAGCCTTCCCAGAAGAGAGGAGACCTCTGATACCTCTGCAAAATATGTATGCCACTTTACATGTAATGGAATGCTTACATATTTTAAATGTTTGAGATTACTTGATTATTTGTGGTGCTGAGAATTATGCGAATAATCAGACTAAATATAATGTATTTGACCCATTAGGTTACTTTTCATGGTTCTGTACTCAAGACTCTTTATGTTTACAATAAACAACGACACGGATAATTTCTGCAGTTTACTGAATAATGTAATTATTAATTCAGTGACATACAGGACTATCCTTCCAGTTGATACTGCTGTGCAAACAACAGGCTGACATTAATTCTGACAGGTGAGTGAACCTCTCTTCCATTTTTTTTCCCTTCCAAAGACAACAATGAAAGGGACATCCAGGGGTTATGCCTCCTACGTTCATCCAGCAGAAAATAGAACAGACCTGCCACTCATTCTTAGCTCCTGCAGCTGGTACAAGTCAGGCAAGAAGCCTTTCCAACAAGAATAAGATAACGCTGTATTTCATATCCTGCCCTCTTCGCCTATTTCAGATGCTCAGCTGTCAGATCTCTGTACAAGCAGTCTCTGTAGACCAAGGAAGCATGATATGACAGACAGCGATATATTCTCAGGAATAATAAAATGAGCAGGGAATAGCTATCACACCATGAGGCAGTCTGCCTTCTGGACAGGCACCTCATTTATGCAAATGTATTTCCATAATGGTTAATTTATTACTGATTATAAAGCTCTGTAGAACCCTGATGTTTTATATTGAGAATCAATAGTATTGAATTAACACAGCCAATATGTGCATCTTTCATTCTTTAATTACCATCGATATCAATAATTGGATAACAGTTATAATAAAAGTTCAGCAAAGTTGTTGAAGTCCTCGTAATAATTAATATAATTAATACAAAATACATGACATGCCAGAACTATTTTCTGGGCATTTTCAATACAATGTGTCACATTATAAAATATAAGATTTGTTGAAGATGCATACAATTTTAGAATGATTTCTGATTTATAAACGGACCGAATGAACATTTATTTGTGCATACGGACCGTTTATGAATCGTTCATGGGAACGTTTTAGAAAATGATCATTCGTTCACATTTAAGTTGATTTCCAAGATGATTTTATAAATGAGGTCCCTGGTCTCAGTTGGACATCCCTGCATAAAAAAGGTTAAGAATATGACAGATTCCAAATATGCATTGTCATGTTCCGGTGTTCCTGTCTGCGTTTTCCCTGTTGGGCCGCCAGATGGCGGCACTTCTGTTTTGTGTCCTGTTCCCCCCTGTTAATTGTATTATTGGTTGTCTCGTTATCGCATCATTGTTCCCACCTGTGTCTTGTTATCCCCTCCTTCTGGTTTGATTGTTTTTTGAGTTCACCTGTGTCTTGTTACCCCTTGTCTATTTAAGTTCTCTGTTCCCTTGACTCGGGTGCTGGTTCCTTGTGTTTGTTACCTGACTTACATGTACCTGCCTGCTTGTGTTTGTTCCCGACTTGCGTTTGTTCTGTCTTGTGTTTGTTCCCGATATCTGTTGGTTTCAATCGTATGTACCTGCCTGTGTTTGTTCTGACTTGTGTTTTGTTTTCAGACCGATATTACCTACCTGCCTGTGTTGTGTTTGACCTGCCCTTGTGCTCTGTTTGACCTGCCCTTGTCCTCTACCTGCCTGTGTTCTGCCCTGCCCATGTTTGTGAGTTCCTCTTGTTTTCTGTTTTATTTAGATATTTTTTGAGTTTGTGTTTTTGCCCTCCGTGGCCTTCTCTGTTCCCTACTTGTTTGCCTGTTAGTAAAGTCTTTGTTAATTTTCCCTTTTGAGTTTGTGTTTTTTTCCCTCTCCGTTTGGGTCCCCCCTACCCGTACCGTGACATGCATGTGTTCTTCAGTTCTTTTTTCTAATGATGTACAGTAGCATGTATTAGCAGTGAAGACTGGAAAATACATTTTGAAAAAAGACCTTAAACAGTACACTTAAATACATTTCACACCATCCTAACATTAAAGGAAAAGGGTAAGAATATTACCAGGACTTAGTATAGTATACTTTCTTTAAGGGAAAGGCAGCTTTTGAAGACTTCACTTTCAAAAACACTGGAATTCTGGTATAAATCAAAATACACCATAACATATTAACCACCTGATTTGTACCTATTTTAGCATTTCAGATGCAGTGAATCATTTTGAGACTCATTGTTAAACTCATTATACAATGGAATCATTTATTTTACTAATTTCCATTAAAAAGCATGAAAAGCCCCTGGAGCTTTGGAGGAAGTTTAAAAGATCATTTTTGATGGCTAAGTACTTCTGGTCCACTTTTTTTGTTTATACTTATCTTTTTAATAGTGTCACATGTCGTATATACAGTAATTAAAAGCTGTCCTTGGAAAAGCTGATTTGGGTTACCTTCTGGTCCTGACAGCACAAATGAAGAAGCATTCAGTCTTTCCTTTGGCTGTACTTAAATCAAGATTTTAGGCAAACATTAATTAATCAAACCAACAATATGTCATCCTCCTCCACAAGGAGAAATGACAGCACCTCATTTCCTTAATATTATGAAATCCAGCATTAAAAATGTTCCTTTCTACAGCTTTATCTGAACAAAAATAATGTCTTCTTGGGGTTTATATTTAATAGCCGTTTCTCTGTATCCAGCCAGGCAGAATTGTGGTCAAATGTATTGCGAAAACTTATTTCACACCACACACACACACAGTCACCAACCCACGGTAAGGACAATCAAACAACACCACAATTGCGAAAGAACAGCGATCAGGTCATCCTAAGCCCTGCTTGTTACACGAGTATCAAAGTTGGAGGTGTTGGGGGAGATGGGTGCGCAGAGGATACTGCCAGTGGACAGCATAATTCTCATGTCTGCTTGACAGCAAGGTCTCACACAGAACCCAGCAGTGTATCTGGGTTCATTAAAGTATCCAAGCTGGCTCTCTGCTCGCTGCTTCATAACGTCTGTAAAAACAATAGAGTGAACTGAAGGTAGTAGCAAGAAAAAAAAAAAAATCCAATACTAGTAATGGGACGCATTGTTCACTGTTCCTGACAACCCCGGCATTGCTCAATTCCCCAGATTTTCAGTGCTTGTGCTTTGCAGTTCTGATGTTTGTATCAGCAACTGCAACAAGTCTCTCATGTATTATCTTTATTTAACATTTACTGTGGCACGTATTGTTATATTTATCTAAATCTATATTGTACAGAAAAAAACAGAACTTCAGGATTTATTCAAATGTCAGTAGAGACTAATTTCTATGGTCTGAACATTGATACTAGAAAAAAAATCGGGAGAAGAAGTGGAAGATCGCAAACTGATATGAATCTCAAAATAGAGAAAATGTCTTCTTGGGTCAAACTTTGGGTCAAACTCTACAATGCCAGCAAATGCAATGCAGTGATAGAAAACATAACAACACTAATATTATTAATACATTCATAATGTAATAAACTTAAAACTTAATAACAATCAATTACAGTAACTAATTTATGTGGAGTTAATAATTAGCATCAGTTGTAAGAATAAATATAAACAAATGTCTCCATATTGTGATAATATAATATGTGCTATGACAAGAGCTTTGTATACCTACTCATATGAATGGAAATATTATGGCTCATTAAATATTTCAAATAGAAACTAAAATGCATTTTAGCCAAACTAAACATTATGACCAGTTAAAATACAGTTTTATATGGAAAATACAGTATAAAAGCAATTTGTTAAACTGCATCTAAAACAGAACAATGGCAGCAACTGTTGCAAGTACAAAAAGACACAAATGACTGAACGTTTTAAAAAAGACACAAATGACATGTATTGGTGTATACTTTATGCTGATAAGTCTGGTATCTATTGTCCATATACAGTATATTTACCTTGTATAGTTCATTCTATATGAAATACTAGCAAAAAAACAATGCTTCAATGCCCAACAGAACTGCAGAGAATGTTTAGTCTTGTGTCTAGTTAAGTGAATTCTCCTCATAGATGGTCCACTGAAGGAAGTTGTCACTGTAGCAAGTCGAGTGCTACCGCTCGTTTGAGAGATGAGAGAGACAAGTTCTTTTTCAGGACGCGACTGCGTCTTTCTTTATTTTTCGGCCGCCACGCGGCTTTCTGTTCGCAATACACAATACAAGATGTATAATTTACAATTCACGGCTGACTGCCCGTCAGCTCTTCTTCCTCCTCCAGTTCTCTCGCTTCTCTCTCTGTCGAGCAGCTTTTAAACGTCCAGGCTCACTGTCGAGGTAATCAGCACATTGTCAATCAATCAAACAATTAACTATCAGTGCTGATTAATAAACCCCAACAGCCGTGGCGCAGAGTTCCGAGAGCCGCCCCGCCCACTCTCTCTCTGCAGCCAACGCAAAACCACGCCCACCTTACCACAGTCACCTTCTGTTGTGTCTTCTGCAAGCTATAATAGTAACAAAGCATTGAGCAATCTTACAAGGATAGACCTGCAAGACCTAGCAACCAAAGCAATGCTCCCCATGAAGAACCACTGGCCAACAAATAAATTAGAGGTTGTCTGCTATCTGGCAAACAGTGGAAAATCACAGTAATGGATAGACCTGATTCTGATTGATAAAGGTTAGAGATAAACTCATGCGGTTTGTCAACTGGTCCATCATCCATATAGAGACATCCACAGTGCATGAGACAATATGTATGGAGACCTATGTGTCAGAGAAAGGGAGGAGTGAAAGTCTGCTAAGTGCCTGTAATGTAATGTTCGCCAGTAGTGTGGCTTTATATGAATCGCTGTGTAACTTGGTTGATGCCGACATGTCTTTGAGTTGTGTAGCCTGCATAAATACAATTGTGTATCCAGCCATGACACTAGTGTATAGGCAAGTGACTACGGGGTGCAGATATCCAGAGTTCTATGTGTATGTTAGGACCTTAAAACTGCTAGGTGTGCAGCGTTAAAAGCCAAAGAGGAATGTCAGGTTAAAATGAATGCAGTTTATTTTTCAGCGTGTTCAATACTAATGACATGTACACAATGGTGCAAAATGTGAGTGGAAAAATGACTATAGGCATGTGTTGCATGGGCGACCGTGTTGACGAGCCTCCCTGGACCATTGCACTTCTCTCAAAATTCTTGTCCATTATAAAGCATATAAATGTGTCCCTTAGGAAGGTTTAAGGTGAATCCCTGCAACCATGTTCCAAAATCTACTGAAGTCTTCCCAGAAGAGAGGAGACTGTTACAGCAGCAAAAGTCATCAAATACAGACACAATCAAGGCAAAACTGTATAGATTAATGATCCTGCTTGCACTACCTCTGTAAGAATATCACACCAAGATAACCTTCGTATCTTGCTGGGCGCTGACCCATAGGTATCAAGATCTTTAATCAGCACCCCATCACTAAAGACATCAACTTCTTCCCCATGACATCAGTTTTCCAACAATACAAACCATGATTGCATTGTATTATGGAGAACCTAAGGTTCATTATATGAACCTAAAGTTCATATAATGCTATCCAATCAGATGTTTTACAACTGAGAACTGTCTTTTCATTGCAATTTCTGACTCCCTGTCTGCACAGTTAACAGTCTGTTTCACTTTGAGGGTCTGATAAGAGGCACACTTCTGTGAACTGCCCTACACTTGCATAATCATGTCTCTGACATGTGTAACATTGTGTAAAATATCATTTACATTCCAAGAACATGGCATGGAGAACCTTATTTGAGCAAAAAAGTTGGAGAGTTAAATTCATATACCTTTATAGTGACAGCTATTCTGAATGCATACGGCTCAAATGTGTCCTGGATATGTCAACAACAAATACACCAGCATTCAAAATGGATGTAAGAAAGCATATTGCTACTTTCCATTTAAAAGAGTGCTGTAGCACATGCTAAAAGTATGCCTAACATCACTCTGTTCAAAAACTTCTTCAGCTGGATTTAAAGCTTCTTTGGTTTTTAGTCTGTTGCTGACTTTTGGAGCTTATTTAATAATCCACAAAGAGCTAGGTTCCTTGATTAGAATATTGTAGATTAAACAGTTGCAGAGGAATATGACCCAACTGGGACATGATTGGTCCTATAATATGAAATTTAGGCTTTTCAGGAAAATGATTCCTTTGAAACTAATGAATAAGTGGGGTGAGGAAATTATACAAATTCAATATTCTTATTAATACAGTTAAAGGCAGTATTCCATAAAGATTATTTATGCTGCAAATTCTCACCTTGAGTCAATCTAAATAATTTAAATCGACTTGGCACTTAAATATAGTATTTTAAGATACAGATGGAATTTTTTTGCTCAGTGGCTTGCCACAGTAAAATAAAATTTGGTGTTACAGTCTCTCTTACATTATTCCAGATTGTATACAGAGCAAAAAAAAGGCTGATTTTTGTCCCATCATCAAGCGCTCTATTCATCAGTGCTTGACCTGCAGCTGTCATGCTGGGATGAGTGCACCAGAGAGTGGGCTTGCATTCGCCCCATACTGTGACCACAAATCTGCCAGTGACTGGACAGCCTGAGAACAAAATGTGCCCCTGTGCTAGGAGAAAAGAGAAGGGGAGGGGTTACTTGAACAGGCTGCTCAAAAATAGATACCCTGATGCATTAATCATAATCAACTAATTGCATGACTGACACGCAGTGATTTTCATTGACCTCTCTGATAGCTCGAGGTCAATGAAAATCATACCTTTTTGCAACATAACATTAAAACCTGTTCTCTTTCACTGGCAAGAAAAAATAGCCTGCAGCAATGCTTACTCCCTAGATCACCTAGAGGGTAGATATGGGATTATAGTACGTTGAAAGTATAATTAAGCATAGCCATGCAAATCTTATTTATGGACTGAACCTGATTGCTGAGCGCTCTTCAAAAAAAAAGAAAGAAAAACAGTTTAACAACCAAACTCATTTTAGTTGGCATCTCCACATAGTACTGCCTCAACATTTAAGTTTTGCTTTTTGTGACTAATGCTTTTTTCTGTCTAAAATAATATTTGTGTGACTAATTTTCAGTATTATTGAACTCAGTTAATACTAGTCAATAAATATCTCTGGAGCATTAACAGGGGTGATTGATCGGAAGTCCTGAGTCCTTGTCATGGAGGATGAATCAAGGCATTCCGGTAGATCTTTTCATCTTGCCTAGCTAATAAATTATCCATTTTTTACAGTGAAAATAATTTTGAAGATCAGTGCCTTGAACCTGCAGTGCCACAGAAATATTGAAAAATTCTAAAATAATGGGCTGTCTGAAACGTCCTACAAGATTAATGTTATAAATATACAATAAATTACTTATAAAAAGTGCAATAAATCAACTTTTATTTTCACATGCTTGACATGAACTTGCCTGCAGTCGAAGGCCAAGTAGCAGTTTTTCAGTCGATATCAAGTGCTGGAATTCCTCATTAACACAGAAACACCTGTATTGCTGTGGCTGCTTCCCTTGAGGATGTGATGTGAGGGTCAGAATGCAATGCTCTGGCATGGCACCTCAGAAGGTGGAAGGCTACATCAGGCATTGTTTCTCCACATAATGGGAAAGACCCCACTGTAAAACTAGATGATGTCCTGGGGGGTGACGTAGAGGCCCACACGATAGTACCACAGACCACACAGAAGCAATGTGTGACCACACAGGAGTGTCAAATCTCAGCTTAGTCTTAGTGACTTAATGTAGGACAGACATCCTGGAGTCCGAACTGACATTTTTGAGTCAGGTTATGATGTTAGAATTGGGTGAAAAATAAATCAGGCTGGACAGCCCATGTACAGTATTTTAAAATGCTGTTCAGGGGCATGATAGGTTTTGCTAGAAGCAGTGGGAAATGCCCAGATTAAAGATTAGAGTAGTTATAAAACATTTCATTTGCACAAAAATGCATCATTCAACTAATTAACTTCAATCAAGACCTTAAGTAGAATTAGTATCTTAGTGCTGGGATACAACAAAAACCTGGACACCCCTACTTTATATGGATGCATTTTTCTTTTTACTGCAGTTATACTCAATCCTGGTCCTGGTGAGCAACAGAGCCTGCTGGTTTTATTTTTGCCTTAAGATCAGCAACCAATTCAGTCCCACGAAACCAGGTGACCTGAGTTAACTGTTTAATCAACTGCTTTAACTGATCAATTGCTGTGCTACTCAAGTTCTGAGTAACAACAAAAGCCAGAAGACTCTGTGGCTTTCTTGTACCAGGAGTGATGACCACTGGCTCAAATACATGCTTTTGATAGCATTTAAACTTGTTCCATCCATGTCTACTTTACTTCCAGACTCTCCCCATATCAGATCTCTGTTTATAAATGTCTCAGTTAGAAACTCAATTGAATGAATAGTCACTGCGTCATTGGAGTGCCTATGGGGACCTCTTGAGGATAACAATTGAAATACTGGTTTAAATCCCTGCAGGTCATATGGTGGAGACAAACAGGTGGCCCTATTTATAATGTATTGTGGCTTGACTGAAATATCCCATTGTACATAGTGGTGGATATATGTCCTTTATTGATGAACTGTGTGCATGTGGAAAGCAACAAATGTGATAATACCTTGTTCTAATTGAAACATTTTACATCTTGTGTTTTACTGATAATAATCATAATCCAGAAATTTGGTATTTTGCAGAAAGGCAGAGAATTTTTGGTTTCAACCATGTCTTCTAGAGTGTACATAAGGGAGTCCTCACCCTTCATTGGGTTGATTGGTTGGTTGTTTGGTTGGAGTGAGTGTAGACTGGTTTGAGTCAGGAAGTAGTAGGTATAACAGCTTTTAATTTGTCATTGAGAGGTAGTTGTTTGTTTGTTTTGATAATCTTTCACTACCTGCACTGTAAATAGCCCTCACATTTGCCTGCATGTCTGTGGAAAAAATGAACCACCTTTGCACTTCATTCATTTCTCGGGATCCATTTTAGTTTCCCCGGCTGCTACGGGCATCCCGTCACATCTCACTCCCGTTAAAATGAATCTATCCATAATATATTAGAAACTATTCCCAATTTTTCCATAATGATGGAGTTACTTGATTGCTCACTCACTCATTCACTCACTCAAATCTTTTGTGTGTATTATCCTTGATGAATGTTCTCATAAGGTTGCATATATTCGAGAAAACAGAAGACTGTCAGCAGTTAAAGTTTAAATGCTCAATTGCGTTGATGCCCTTCTGTTGGGGCAACATTAATTGTCAGCAAATTTGCCATTAAATATTCTGTACTCCTCATCACAATATGTGCCACGCATAATTGAACTGAATCCATAAGCAATTCAGTGCATGGTGTCTGACGGTGCCAAAATGGCGAGGAGTGTCTGGTCATGCTGACTATGAATGTAACCTCTGCATGCATTTCATTTGCAGCTGCAATTTTGCTAATGCTCACATTTGTCTTCTGAGTCTTGAGACTGATGTGTACATTTACAAACTGCTTGTTAATTCATGCACATGTACAACTAGAGGACTGAGCATACCACTAACACACAGCCTCTGATAGTGACTGCAGTTTCTAAGTCATTAAGCACTGCTGTAATTGCGCCATTATGCAGCTCATTATGAAAGGCTGAGTTATAATCCCTCAGGGGCCCCCAGCATCGCTGATATTCATTAGATTTCACATTCTGACAATTCATCAACACCAGCTCACTTAAGGGCGTGCTCCTAACACTGATTACCAAACAGAGTTATTGCTATTAATCCAGGAGACCAAGACAAATGATATCTTTATCTCTTTAGATATGGAAGTGAGAAGTTCTTGTTTTTGGTCATACGATGAAACTATGGCATTGACTTAATCTGCACACATTTTAAATAAATATAATATTGCAGCCATAACCTTCTTGAGCACCATTCATATATATTTTTGAATAAATCATCACCGGGTAATGAAATTCTACTGACGTACAGTCAGACTTGAAGTTGCAGCGCAGACACCTGAGTGGCAGCTCTGGCAGGCTCACAAGTTGTAATACACTGGAATATTTCAACTCATATCCTCTAGCTCCTTTTCCCCCACAACCACTCACACTTGCTTTTTTGGTTCTTCCTCTCAAATGCACAGTTGACTTTCCTGGAGTCGTGAAATTACTGTCTAAGGGATGAATTCATCCTAACGCTTGAAACCTTATCCTTCCGGGTTTCAGTTTGAGTGTAATATCATAGTTGCTTCCAAAACCTAAGATAAACTTTAAAGCAGAATACATTTGGCAAGCCAAACAAGATGATTAATCAAAAACCTTATAATGCGTAGTCAAGGCCAACCGCTAATAAAACGACTTCCACTAATAAAGGATCTCTAAGAGTACTGAAAATGTAATAATAATTAGATCTAGTAATCCAGTAATAATAGTCCTATAGTAATTTGGCTTAATCGTTTAGTAATGGCATTTCCAACACTAACAAATAAAGGAGGGCAATTTATCTGCATGAAAGACAATTATTATTATTATTTTTTCGTTTTTATCCCATTTTCTCCCCAGTTTAGTCGTTACATCAGTTCCCCGTGTGAATCTTGGTCTTGGTCAATTCGCTATCCTCTGTTGGTCTGGGGAGGGTGTAGACTACCACATGCCTCCTCCAATACATGTGGAGTCGCCAGCCAGTGACAGTGAAGAGTTTCACTGGGACGCATTTCACGTAACACGGAGGTTCATGCTATATCCCCCAGATCCCCTGCTAAACAGGCACCCCGTCAAACCAGTAGGAGTCGCTCAGGACTCATACCCTCACCGGCTTCCCACCTGCAAACACTGGCAATTGTGCTCATAGGAACACAAGCCGGAAGTACCGCTGCCGGGGTTTGAACCCGTGTGTCTGCGGTGGTAGGCGAGTGCTTATACCTCTACACTACCCAGACGGCCCGATGAAAGACAATTTAAAGAATGCTATATTCACTAGAACTGACAAAGTAGAACTTGACCCAGAATTGAGTCAGTGGTCTTTGACTCAGACCCATAGGATGGTGTAAAGTGTGGACTAACATAAATTTAATATGAGGTTAGACCCAGGTGTCCCCAAAGCCATCATAAAACAGATGATCAGGATATCATAGACAATCTTTCTTGTTTTTGAAAGATTTGGACAAAAATATGTTTGACAGATAAGAACATTACATATCTCCTCTGCTATCACTGTGTTCAAGTGTTTTGCATTTCCATTCAATAATCTCTAACAAGTAAAGATATTCTGGTGCATGTAATGTTTTTGCACTTTAATGCCTCTTCAAATGTCAAAGCAAATACATGGAGACTCGAAACATTTTCTAATCATTCAAGACCAACTTGTCATTGTCGTTGTCTAATGCATTTAAAATGGCCTCTGGTGGCTGATGTAAATTACAGCAATAAATTTAAAAGCCAGATCATTTGACAATTTATCCCTCATTCATTTTTCATGGAATACATTAAATGTAAGTAATTACCCCATCATTTGTCTTATTTCCTTAACAACAGTACACCAGTTATTTCAACTTTTAAGATGCTGCTAGACTGCAGCAATATATTAATCTGAAGTCTTTCCTTAACGCCTTTGGAAACATTCTTACTAAGGCATCATAATTGAAAATAGTAGAGAGAGATTATTATTATTATTATTATTATTATAAAGAGAGATACCACTAAGCCAGATTTTCCAACTTCACATTTCCAACTTCAATGTGACATGAACAAAATAATATATAGTAAGCTAGGAACACACAACTAAGGAACCACCACAAAACAAAAAAAGAAAACGTTTCTCTGCTTATAAATTGAAAACTCTAAACTTCCCCTCAGTAGTCAGAAATCTTTTCACTTGCAGGGATTGAGGATGTGGACCTTGTTTGGGTCATGCCAGGTTTGGGTTAATTCCTGTCAAGCATTGGCTTATCAAGAACTGACATGATTATTATTAGTAAGAAGTAACTTAAGTGCTGAAGGCATAGAAATAATAGTATTATCAAAAAGTTTCTGTTTTAGCCTTATTGCAGAGACTGACGATGGGGTTATTCAGCTTATCTTTTGAATGCCTTTAACAAAAATAGCGAATGTACTCCTGCCTTTGACAATAGAGACAATATTTTTTATTTTGTTCGGGTGTTTCTTCCAATTGGTAAACATTTCCAGCAAGTTGCAACCCAGAGACTCTATGTCTTTTATTAACCCAAGGAATTGGTTCGATACTTGGGGAGGGGAGCAAAAGAAATAAGCAAGAACCTTATGATTATCTCAACCAAAGAAAGCTGGAGCCTATCCCAATGTCAGACAGGAATACGCCATTCACTCACCATTCAGACCTATAGGCAATTTAGTCTCCAATTAGTGTAGCAGCATGTCTTTGGACTGTGGGAGGAAACCACAGTACCTGGAGGAAACCCACACAGGGAGAACATGCAAACTCCACACAGAAAGGCCCAGGCCGGGAGTCGAACCCAGGACTTTCTTGCTGTGAGGCAACAGTGCTGTCCATTCTCAGTTCCACATTTATACAAAACCAGGACACTTATGTACAAGGTTTTCCCAAAATTCAAGAACAATATGAACATTTTACATAGCCAAACATTTTATCTTTGTTTTTTTATTTTTTGTGTTCGACTCAATATGAACTTATGTTAATAAAAAGCAAGGGCTACCAGCACAGAGTAAAATGTCCAGAGTTAATTCAACACTTAACAGATAACATTTGGTCCCACATTCCAAAGTGGGACCAAATGTTATCTGTTAGGTGTTAAATTAACACTGTTAGAGTTGAACTGACACTGGACGTTTTACTGTGCAGGTAATGGAAGCCAGTGTTATGAGGGTTATTGAAATGAAAATAGAGCATAATGGGGAAAACAAAACTGTAGAATCAAAAGGCCGGAATGTGCAGTGGGAATAAATAAATTTACAAAGACATTTTGCTGAGGAACATAATGAGACTCACCATTGCAGTATGAATGATCCCTATGCAAATGCCACAGGCAATTTCTCTGCATATCTCGCAGCTGTTGCTGTGGAGACAAAAAAAATGAAAATATTGGCATTCACTAACAAAAGGCCAAATAAAACTGGTTGATGATCCTTTGATAGATGAAGGTCACAACACAGCATTGGATTGCTGGTAGCCATATATAATGTCACTAATGAACTGCTATAAGAAGTAGGTCTGACAATAGATAGCTTGACAGTACTAAAAGCATGCATAAGACTGTAATAGTCAGATTAGTGCTTTCTGTGATATCAACCTGCACTAAATGCTATTATGACTACCTTCACAAATTAACTTTACAAGACCTAATCAGGGGTGGAATTTGGATAGGGCACATAATGATGGCTCAGTCACTTATCAGCATTTTCTCTTTACAAATTTATTTACAGGAAAAATATTTCCTTTCACGCAATTTGCTTTTTGATGCTAAACTGACTCAAACAAGTGTGTAGTTAGCTAGCTAGAGGCATATCCTGAGCTATTGAAAACTACCCTTGCTCCTGCAACTGAATATGCACTAGGATTGATTCAGCCATACATACATCAGCCAATAGCCAAACGAAGTGAAACTTCACTTTCACAGTTGGATCTGAAGCTGTTGTTTGGGTAGAGATCTAGGTTGACAAAATATTAATGGAGGATAATTTGCCATCAAGCTGTTCTACAAATTTCCAATTTTTAACCTTGGTGATATTATTTAAATATTCACCATGTAATTATGGTTAACTGCATGATATTTCAGTGTCTGAGCAATGATGTGTTCCTCACTGCACAGCCACAGTACTTCTTCATGAGTCTCAAATTTTGACAAGGCTTACACAACAAGCCGTGATGCTCCATGTCATAGACAGTACTGGTAAAGTATTATGCAGAAACCTTGACGTATATATTATTCACTGCTGACTAGTGAAAAGAAAAATCACCTTTTATGTAAATTACTTTGTTGATGATGTGATAGACAAGGTCTTCAACTACAAATACCAAGTCCTCCAGCAGTGGGCTCAGTAAAAATAACTCATTCAACATCTCAAAAGAATAACAAGTGCTAAATATCATAGTATTTACTTTCTTTGCTTCTGAATTTATTATAATACTATTATACAACTATTAAACAAACTATTAAACTATTAGCGATTTTTAATGCATATGGTCTTTAAAACTATAACTTGATTTTTCAATAAGCTCAAATTACAGAAAACTATTGGAATGAAAGTTGAAAATGTCATCTTGTGAACGCTGTTGCAACAATTGTGGTAGTTTGTATTTTAAGTGGACCAATCTAAAGTGGAATAAAATAGTTTATTTTCCTGTGCAATTTGAAACACTGAATTTGAAAAAAATCAAAAGACAGGTTCATGAATTACTGCTACGACTGAAGCCAGCTTTGCTTTATCTTTTTTGGGCATTTGTCTCGAATTTTCATAACTGAATGCTATGAATGATGACTGGATCATAGTCAGCTCTCAACACAGAATGTCTTCATGTACACACAAATCATGAACAGTGAGAGTAAATACATATTCTAACAACTCAACTGAAGTTTCTGCTAATGACAGTGTTATTACATTATTACAATCCAATTACAAACAAAAAAAAAAGAAATCACCATCCCTACTATGAAAGTGCGACAAATTCCTTTGTGAGCACTCTGTTGTGAACTGTGTCTGAGTCCATTTGTCATGGTTTTGGCTGATGCCACCATTTCTTTTCCTTCCTGCGCCTTTTCTTCAGTTATTACGGCCATTGGTTTTTTCATGCACCTTTTCTTCAGTTATTACGGTATTGAGTTGATTGAATTATACACGTGCAAATTTCCTTTTACTATTTGCACCTGTTGGTGTTCTATTTAAACCCTGAGCAAGCCGATAAGCTTTGCTTCAGTGTCACTTATGTTGCACGAGAGCCGGTATTCTGTCAAGCGAGGTAAAGGTAAAGGTAAAGGTAAAGGTAAAGGTAAAGGTAAAGGTAAAGGTAAAGGTAAAGGTAAAGGTAAAGGTAAAGGTAAAGGTAAAGGTAAAGGTAAAGGTAAAGGTAAAGGTAAAGGTAAAGGATTGAGCTGCGATATTGGATTGTTGTGGCTATAAAATTAGCACAACAGTCTTTAGCTTTTTTAGATTGCTGGCAACAAGTTAGTGCCACAATCTAAGCTCAGTATTCTTTCTTTAGGGTTTTACTTTTTCAGCCTCGGTTCGAGGTCTGTTTTCTTTGAGTTGCCCCGTTTTCTGCTCCGGCAGTTTTGTTTTATTTTCATACTCCTTAAGCCTTAGTTCTTTTTTACCCAGTACGTGGGTTGTGTAGAGCTTTTCTTTGGGATACTCTCCCTAAGGAGTATTGTCTTCCTTTCCCTTGTCTCTTGAGACTTTGTGGCTATTTTACCTCTGGTTAATAGCTTAAAGAACCCCCTGTTCAGTCGCGGTTGGTCTCCCAAAACTCCAACTCCCTCACAGTACACTGAAGCCACGAAATGGATGTACCAGCGACTCCAACGGGTTTAGAACAGGCTGTTGCAGCTCAACAGGCTGCCCTAACCGCCCATGATAGGGGCATTCAGATATTACATTCCCAACAAGCAACCTCTTATGAACGGCAGGGGGAAATGCTTGAACGCCTGCACCGTCAGGAAGAAAGTTTGCGCAGCCAGGAGAATGCACTGCGTGAGCTTGCTGACAGTGTTCGCCAACTGGCTTGCGCATTAAACCCCACAGTTCCACAAGCACCTTCCTTTCCCCCGACCCCAGAGCCGATGGTATCAGTCATTGTCCGCGAACCTAAACTGCAGCTTCCCCTGCGGTATGATGGAGAATCGGGGAGATGCAGGGGTTTTTTAGCGCAATGTACGATATTTTTTAGAGCTCAACCATCACGTTTCACTACAGAAGATTCACGGGTGTCTTTTATTTTATCCCTGCTAACAGGGACAGCCCTTGCATGGGCTGAGCCGCTCATCCGCTCACAAGCCCCTGTAATGAACACGTCTGGAGGTTTAATGGCAGAAATGGCGTCGGTCTTTGATCACGATATTAGCGGAGAAGAAGCAGCTACAAGGCTAACACGCATTCGTCAGGGAGAGAACAGTGTTGCAGCCTTTTCTGTTACGTTTCGTTCATTGGCTGGTGAAACGGGTTGGCCAGAGGCTCCGCTCATGACGTTATTTAAGAATGCGCTCTCAGAGCCAGTGAGAGACGCTTTAGCAACTCTTGAGTCCCCGGCCACATTGGATGCTTTGGTAAGGACGGCTGTCAGGATTGATAACCGAGTGCGGGAACGTGAGCGAGAGCGAAGTGAGAGGAGGAACCGTTCCCTCCCATATGTTGCCTCTCTTCCGGGTAAACCTGCAGTTTTGGCTCCCCCATTAGGCTCTCTGAGCCATGACGAACCGATGCAGATAGATAGCTCCACCCTACGCAATGTGCGTGAACAAAGGCAGCGCAGCGAATGGTGTCGGTATTGCAGACAGAAGGTCCCAGTGAGGCGTAACCCATCAGCCTTTCGAACCGTTTTATCTGTAGAGCTATCCTGGAATAATCAATTAGTTAAAACTGACGCCTTTTTAGATTCAGGCGCAGTTGACTGTTTTGTGGATTCAAACTGGGCTAGTGAACTTGGATTGCCTGTGGTTCTCCTTTCACGGCCTCGCCACATTACAGCTCTTGACGGTCGCCCGCTGGGCACCGGATTGGTAAAAAAAATTACCGACCCTGTCTGCATGCGTGTCCCTTTTGGTGGTCATTTGGAGCGAGTCAGGCTCTTCCTGGTTGATTCACCAGCCTATCCACTTGTTTTAGGCCATTCGTGGCTGATGAAACACAAACCGCACATTAACTGGGGAAATAAGAAAAATACAGTGATTCAGTGGGGTCCCCAGTGTGTCAAACATTGCTTACAGAGGTTATCACAAACTCCTAATGGTCATGGTTTGCAAAGAGAGACTAATTTGGCTTGGGACGATGAGGAAGAGGGGTTTCCGTCCAGCCCTATTGCGCCATCCCCACCTTCTGAGGACAGACAGGAGAGTTTGGATTGGGATTCGCGGTTCGACTGGGATCCTCCGGATGACGACTTATCCCTAGGGGAGTTAACGGAACCAGAGACTATCTCTGACTCCATGCCCCACTCTCCTGCTAGTTCAGAGAATACCAGTATGGTGGGTGCGCTCGAATTTCCATTGCCACCTAATGTACCAGCCGATTACGCAAATCTCGCTGAGGTATTCAGCAAACAAAGGGCTACCACCTTGCCACCTCACAGACCATACGATTGTGCCATTAACTTACATCCTGGCACAGTACCGCCTCGCGGTTCCTTATATTCCTTATCAGCTCCAGAAAGTACAGCTATGAAGGAATACATCCAAGAGGCGTTAGCTAACAGTTTTATCCGACCATCCACTTCGCCGGCGGGGGCAGGGTTTTTCTTTGTAAAGAAAAAAGACGGTGGGCTGAGACCCTGTATTGATTATAGAGGACTGAACAATATCACCATTAAAAACCGCTATCCACTGCCCCTCATGAACTCAGCTTTCGAACGCCTCCAGGATGCGTCAGTTTTCACGAAACTCGACCTCCGTAACGCTTATAATTTAGTGCGTATACGTGAGGGAGACGAATGGAAAACTGCTTTCAATACGCACAACGGCCACTTTGAATATCGGGTCATGCCATTCGGTCTCACTAACGCCCCCTCGGTCTTTCAGGCATTTGTGAATGACGTGCTCCGAGAGATGCTGGAGAAATTTGTGTTTGTTTATTTAGACGACATTTTTATATTTTCTGCCAATCTTTCGGAGCACGTTAGACATGTTAGACAGGTTTTAAAATGTCTCTTGGACGCCCAGCTATTCGTAAAGGCAGAGAAATGTAAGTTTCATGCCAAATCCGTTTCTTTCCTGGGGTTCATTGTGACAGAGGGGAAGGTACAAATGGACCCAGAGAAAGTTTCCGCGGTCATGAATTGGCCTACCCCAGAATCGGTCAAACAAGTTCAGCGATTTTTGGGGTTCGCTAATTTTTATAGGCGTTTTATACGTAATTTTAGTTCAGTGGTTGCGCCAATTACCGCACTGACAAAGAAAAATACCCCTTCACGCTTTGAGTGGACGCCCAAAGCCGAGGCTGCTTTTACGGAGTTGAAGAGGAGGTTCAGTTCGGAGCCCATCCTGATAACCCCTAACCCTTCACTCCCGTTTGTGGTAGAGGTGGATGCCTCGGAGCTTGGGGTAGGGGCAATTTTATCACAACGTTCTCCCCAAGATCAAAAAATGCACCCCTGTGCTTATTTTTCTCGGTCACTTTCTCCGGCTGAGAGAAATTATGACGTTGGGGACCGGGAACTTTTGGCGGTTAAGCTGGCTCTAGAGGAGTGGCGGCACTGGTTAGAGGGAGCTGAACACCCTTTCACAGTGTGGACCGACCACAAAAATCTAGAGTATATTCAGAACGCAAAACGGCGCAATTCGCGGCAAGCTCGCTGGTCGCTTTTCTTCTCTCGTTTTAACTTTCTACTAACATATCGCCCAGGTTCAAAAAACATCAAGCCTGACGCACTCTCCCGTATTTTCGATCACTCTGACAGTGACCACTTCTCTGAGCCCATTGTTCCTACCACCCAGATTTTGGCCCCAGTTATGTGGGACATTGAGTCTGTGGTGCGGAGGGCTCAACGACTGGAGCCGGATCCAGGTGGGGGACCCCTTAACTGTCTTTTTGTGCCATCCAAGGTACATGCCCAGGTGCTGCAGTGGGCACATTTCTCCCATCTTACTGGGCATCCTGGCATCCACAGGTTTAAGGATTTCCTGGCCAGGCGGTTTTGGTGGCCTGGGATGGAAAGGGATGTTCGGGAATTTATTTCCGCTTGTTCGGTCTGTGCCCGCAACAAAGGTTCTCAGCTCCAACCCTCTGGGCTTTTACGCCCTTTGCCCGTCCCGAGTCGTCCATGGAGCCACGTTGCCTTAGATTTTATCACCGGTCTGCCGGCTTCTGATGGCAACACAGTTATCCTGGTTGTGGTGGACAGGTTTTCTAAGGCAGCCCATTTCATTGCGCTGCCTAAATTGCCATCCGCACCAGAGACTGCACGGCTGGTAGTCGACCACGTCTTCAGACTGCATGGTCTGCCTCAAGACGTGGTGTCTGATCGGGGGCCTCAATTTGCCTCTCGGTTTTGGCGGTCATTTTGTTCTCTTTTGGGTGCGTCCGTCAGTCTCTCGTCGGGGTTCCACCCGGAGACTAATGGACAGACGGAACGTACCAACCAGACGCTAGAGAACACTCTTCGTTGTCTGGCTTCCTCCAACCCGACATCGTGGAGCCGTCATCTCGCGTGGGCGGATTATGCCCATAATACGCTGCGTAACGCGTCCACGGGGCTCTCACCATTTGAGGCTCAGTTTGGATTCCAACCTCCTCTGTTCCCAGAACTGGAGAAGAACAACGAGGTGCCGTCTGCTGGGTTCTTTGTTCGGCGATGTCGGGCCACGTGGAGGAGAGTCCGTGCGTCCCTCCTGCGCTCCTCGGCCAAACAGAAGGGACTTGCCGACAGGCATCGCCGTCCGGCACCCTCCTATCGGGTGGGTCAACGGGTTTGGTTATCTACCCGTGACCTTCCTTTAAGAGTTGAATCTCGTAAACTCGCCCCTCGGTTTGTGGGCCCTTTTAAGGTCGTGCGTAAAATCAACCCGGTCACGGTTCGCTTGCAGCTCCCTCGTTCCATGAAAATCCACCCGACGTTTCATGTCTCTCGCCTCAAGCCGGTTCTCGTGAGCGCATTGGCTCCGGCGGATGAACCGCCACCTCCGCCTCGGCTCATTGATGGGGAGCCGGTATATACAGTACGCCGCATTCTGGCTGAGAGACGAGTGGGGCGAGGTGTTCAGTTCCTTATTGACTGGGAGGGCTATGGCCCTGAGGAACGCTGTTGGGTCCCCTCTAGAGACATTCTGGACCCTGAGCTTATTCATGACTTCCGCAGGCGTGGTTCAGAGGGCCCGTCTGGGGCCGGCCCTTAGAGGGGGGGTCCTGTCATGGTTTTGGCTGACGCCACCATTTCTTTTCCTTCCTGCGCCTTTTCTTCAGTTATTACGGCCATTGGTTTTTTCATGCACCTTTTCTTCAGTTATTACGGTATTGAGTTGATTGAATTATACACGTGCAAATTTCCTTTTACTATTTGCACCTGTTGGTGTTCTATTTAAACCCTGAGCAAGCCGATAAGCTTTGCTTCAGTGTCACTTATGTTGCACGAGAGCCGGTATTCTGTCAAGCGAGGTAAAGGTAAAGGTAAAGGTAAAGGTAAAGGTAAAGGTAAAGGTAAAGGTAAAGGTAAAGGTAAAGGTAAAGGTAAAGGTATAGGATTGAGCTGCGATATTGGATTGTTGTGGCTATAAAATTAGCACAACAGTCTTTAGCTTTTTTAGATTGCTGGCAACAAGTTAGTGCCACAATCTAAGCTCAGTATTCTTTCTTTAGGGTTTTACTTTTTCAGCCTCGGTTCGAGGTCTGTTTTCTTTGAGTTGCCCCGTTTTCTGCTCCGGCAGTTTTGTTTTATTTTCATACTCCTTAAGCCTTAGTTCTTTTTTACCCAGTACGTGGGTTGTGTAGAGCTTTTCTTTGGGATACTCTCCCTAAGGAGTATTGTCTTCCTTTCCCTTGTCTCTTGAGACTTTGTGGCTATTTTACCTCTGGTTAATAGCTTAAAGAACCCCCTGTTCAGTCGCGGTTGGTCTCCCAAAACTCCAACTCCCTCACACCATTACTAAATATTGATATTATTTTAAAAATAAATATATCCACATCTCTTTCACAGATACAATAAGGAGCCCGTTTCTGTCAGAATTTAGATCTCTTTGTTTACATGCCAACATATTTTAAATTAACACATACATATTATTATTTATGTTTTTAATATGATCATTCTGTCATATCTGCCCTTTTCATCATTGACCATATTTTCCTTTGTATGCCATTTTGCATCTCTTATAATTTTCCCGTTGCCCCTTCATGAAGCACTCTGACAGTGGTGATAATTGGTCAGATTTGACAGAATGACTGACTAAAAATACATGCTGAAACCTGCATTACAGAGGAGCCACATTAACATACAGTAAAAACTTGTAAACTGAGTGTGTTATGAATAATCAAATGCCTTGGCAGATTTTTAATTGTGGTATGCGTATAATTTATGTATTTTCTGAAAGCTACAATTTTTCTGAAAAGTTTTACACAAAAAACAGACACATTTATCCATTTTAAGGGCACATCCAATATGAGCACTGTGCCCTTAAATTTGCGCAGCATTTTCTCACATGAATATCAAATAATGTCAAAATTGCACAACATGAAAAGTGGTATTGTTTACATAGATCGGCAAAAATAAAATATGAGTACTGGCTCACTAACCTACATAATTGAAAAATAATGAAAATTCTGATATCAGGTTTGTGTGGCCTGCAACATGAATTCTACTCTTTAAGCCCTGGTAAGCCTTGATAAACAGGTAGTCTAATTGCAGCAGTTAGGATTATGTCTTGTTAAATTAAGCATGTCTTTGGAAAACTGAGAATGTTTTTTTCTGTTCAACTTTATATTCATAAGGTGTGCTTTCTCTGATGAAATGAGCTTTCATCATTACTCGCCATAGTCTATGCAGTTTGGAATGAAGCCAAGCATGTCTGAAGTTTGATTAAATTACACACTAATGGTTCATTGTAATTAAAGCCAACTTGCTTAGAACTGGTAACAAAGCATGGAATGAAATATAATTTCTAACAAATGGTTGTAGCAATATTCTTTCAGTGTTACTGGTGTTATTGAACATATACTGTAGGAAACCACAATGTGCCAAAAAGGATTATAATAAACAATAATATATAATAATACATACATAACAATAAAAAAAAACATTTTTTTGAAAAGGTTTTTGAGAATGCCTCATGATGCCATAAAATGACTGCAGTAAGAATACATTTACACTGACAAGAGGTTGAATTGAAAATAACAGAATGAATATTGCTTGTGCAGCATAAAAACTGGCTTTGTGCCTATTTCCTCTTAACATACAGTAGGTAACTTCCTGTTATCTGTTCATGTAGCAACCCTTACAAAGACTGACAAATACGTGCTTGAAATACTTGAATGTGCATTTCTGCTTTTTGAATCCTTCCACCTTCTTATTTTTTAAGTAGTAAGCCTTCTGTTTGTCTCTAGCTTTGTGTAGACAATTAATGTCGAGCTATGAAATAGTGCAAGTTTAATTATGGTTCTAAATTA
This sequence comes from Anguilla anguilla, assembly GCF_013347855.1. Taxonomy (NCBI): domain Eukaryota; kingdom Metazoa; phylum Chordata; class Actinopteri; order Anguilliformes; family Anguillidae; genus Anguilla; species Anguilla anguilla. The sequence goes on along the minus strand of NC_049204.1, from coordinate 28,482,833 downwards.
ATGTGCATGGTTTAACTCAATAAAAGTAGTCTCTTATTGACTTTATCATCATTTTAATTCTGATTTAGCCAATGGGTTCTGAGATTGTAATAAAACAAATGTGGACAATGATCATTTTTGCCGTAAATTGCTAGCAAGCAAACTGTTACAATGGCCCATCATACTGGCTGCAGTCAGTGTTAAGGGATGTGTCCAGCCACTGCCAACTGAACCATAATTGGCTTACTGCCCGGCACTCCCTGTTAAGCACAGTTGTGCCAAAGCTTGACAAAGCTTGTGGTAACTTTCACTGATCAGAGTGGGTTGTTCCTCTATGAATGTGTGATCGGCACTGAGGCTTCTTTTCCATAAGAGGAAGATCTCTGTAGAGGTTTTGTCAGCCATGAAAGACAGGGCATAATGGATCCACAAAAGCTGTATCATTCAAATATTTTTATTCTGTCTGTCACCAGACAGAATCAAAAAGAAATAATACAAATTCCACTTTTAACACCAGTAAAATATGACAATTCCTGTGTTCTTTCTTTGGTTTGAATCAGGAAATATCCCTTCAATATAACCAAACTTTCAACCTTTATGAAAGTAATTTGGAAAAAGTCAGATGATAATTTAGTCAGGACTATGGCAAGCATTGTTGGGCTGAATGGCCTGTTCTCCTCATTATGTTATGCTATGTTAAGTGTCCATGGCATATCATGATGATGATACAGTACCTGTTTTGCACTGTGCCTATAAAAGGAAAAAGAAACTGAATTTCAAATTTTGAAAGACTTCTCCTGTGCTGGGGGAACCAGCAGCTCTCATTAACATGTGTGTGCGTGCGCTCACCATATGCATATATGACCACTTATGGACCACCCACAACTGAAATGATTCCAGCACCCTTGATTTAACCAAGCCTATATCATTAAAAACTCAGGAGGATGAATGATAGTCCAAGAATACTTTTATACAAATATGTTGCCTGACTGTTCACTACAGAAGGAGACTTCAAAAGCAGCGGTTGTATCCATGTTCATGCACATGTGTGGCAAGTAAATGAATATCAGTGGTAATGAATATCTGCAATGAGTATCAGTGGTAATAAATGAGCAGCACAGAGCTTATATTGTTTCCTATATTTCATTTAATCAAAGGGAACTCGCTCTGGATAAGAGCGTCTGCCAAATGCCTGTAAAAATGCCTGTAATGGAACTGTGTTCGGTTTGCCATCTTTTATAACTCCCTTCACTGTTGAATGGTACATTGTGAGCGAACCTTCCTCTGATTACAGAAAAATAAATCATGATGAGTGCCTTTCCTTTGAGTAACTAGGTTCTGGGGGTAGGGTTATGGGCCATTTAGGAACTCATTTTTTTTGAAGGAGCAATTGAGCCTACTTCAGAGACTCTCTTGCATGGCACTGTCTTAAGATTATTTTGTTTGCTTTGTTTCAGTGGGGTTTTAAATGTCATTTTCTTTGTTTCCTCTAGTCGGATCTGTTACCTCCTCCTACGAAAAAAGTATCTTCTCATGTACTCACCCTTGGGAGAGCTTGGGTGGTCGGCACAGGATTCAGTGAGAACGCAGCATCAGTGGCATCCTGATTACAACTATCAAGTTTACAGAAAATCAACCACAAAGAATTTTCTTCCTTACACCAAATTCATTAAACATTGGTCTTGTAGTTTTAGCATTTAGTACTTACACATTAGCTGTGTGTTTTCAGCTGGACGAAAATGGATTTAATCCTTTCCATAGTTTACTTTATGAATGTAATCAAAAGTAATGCATGTAAATGTGTTCTGCAAAGTGTCCATTTGTGTAAATTATGTTTAAAGTAAGAGGAGGACATAGTATTAATTAATATATTTATTTTTCATGTGCTTTCATTCCATAGATCCATAGATATAAAGAGTATACCTCATATAAAGAGTATAACAATCTCTTTTAAACTCATGTTGGACAAGAAATACCAAGGAAATAAAAAATAATTTCATCTGTCACCATTCTATCCATTATGTGTCACTACCTTATGTCAGTCTTTGTATGCCTTAGTGCTGTCTGGTAATGCATTGCATTGTTATGATCTCACAGACAGAGATTGTTGTTGAATTTCAATACTACTCTCAATTAGACATTTTGAAAAGTAGGTATTGGATGACATTTCAAGTTTATTGGCTCTTCCTCTCATGCTAAAATTCTATTCCTGTACTCTAAACTTCAAGGCCTTGTACTTTTCTGACATTTTTACTTCATTTTGAATCATACTCCTATGATTTTTATGATGAATATTAAGGAAAGAGAACATTTATTTTCACAGTCGCAGAGCTGCTAATCACTTCCTGATGAAATTGCAATTTAAAGATGGGTTCAGATCTTAAAACAAGTGCTTTAAGAATTTGGAGTATGATTAAAATGGCAAAGTGTTTGCTTATGCCATTTTGAAGTGGCATGCCAGCCCACTGTTTCAGTATAAAGTGGAGAGTCTCACTCAAGCAAGCCATAATTATGTGAAAATGTTTTCAGCGTATGTCCACTGAACATGAGTGGAATAAACGTACAAAGAGTAACTTATTGTCATTGTCAAGGGACAAATAAGTGCAATTTTGATATTTTAGATGCTGCTGATTGCAAAAAATCACATAGCAGCACCAAGGCAATCATTTGCTTCCTTTGTTTTTATAGTGCTTGGAATGAGATGGTATAACAATGTTTATTGGTTTGAATTGGCTGTGGACGGGCGCTACCATACATTTTAATGGGCGTAAACATCTGCTGGATAAAACCTTGTTTTTAATGCACATGCAGTGTATCAGTATGCATAGTTATGCAGGATACAGCTGAAAAAAGGCATTGTTGAATGGAGGAAACCTTTTATAGTTCCCACCCACCACCCCCCCCCCCACCCACCCAGACATAAAACAATAAATCCAGTTGATGAATATCTTACAAATACAAGTTACTGAGTTCATAGGAATTAATTCACAGCTTTCCTCACCAGTACTGGCTTATCAAACAAAAAACTTATCTTCCTCTCCTAGTTTGACATATGGAAATAAAAACTAAATAATACCATCTCTCTTGATCTATTCCCAAATCCCATTTCCCAGATTGTCCGTTTTGTAAATAATTTATTTATAGGTAGAATTCTGAAAAATAAATGAATAAAAAATCACCAAATAAAAAAAAAAAATAGTGGAATAATAAATATTGAACATATCAGCATATTAATTATTCTCCTCTTTTCTGGAAGAAAACACATTTGGAATGAAAATCAGAGGCATTTAACCCCATTTGTACCTTTTCATTTTTCCAGGCACAACACATCCACTGTAGAATGAAACGGCTCACAGCATGATTTATCTTTAAAAGGCTTCACTGGCCTCTGTGTAAATATAGGCCATGTACTACATGGCCTGACCATGCACTTAAGCAAAAGGGTCTCTCTGCAAGCCCAAGAAATAAGTTTTTGTGTTGCTATACTGTAGCTTAATATAGTATCACAATGTGATCATAGCTGTATTCACATGTAATCTAATACAGTGAATGTAATATGGTGCACATAGATGTGATCTCTGTGCAGCAGGGGAGCAAGGTTACAATTAATAGGGGTGACACTGGGGAAATAAATGAGCATAAATCCACCTCTGTCCAGCTTTATATAGGCTCTGCTCTGTAGGATAAGAACAAAAGAGGACACAGATGCAAGTCCCAACCATACAAGGTTGTGCACCCACAAGCACAAAACACACACACACACCCACCCCCCCCCCCCCCCACACACACACACACATGCACACACACACTTCTCATAGCGATTGATTAAAGATGGATTAAATTTCCAACAATTATAGGTCCCTCATTTTACAATGCTTGGATTCTGTACGCCGCCTCAAATACAAATATATTTCCATTGTGAAATACAAATTGCATTTCAACTCTAAAGCAGCAATTTACCACCTTCTCATATCAAAGCAATATAAAGTAATGGTTGGGGGCTTATTTAGTTTCTCATTGGAGATGAACGGCCTCTGATCACTCAGGCTCTGCTCTCTTCCTCTAGCTACAATGACGCTCTCCTTACTGCAGATTTTTCCCCCTCCCAATTCCCCCTGTCCTTTTATCCACAGTCAGTGCACATACTCCAGTCGCTCTCAACTAGCACTCCCTTTGACCTTCCTCACTCTGTATTGCCTTCAAAGCAAGATCAGAGCTGTCAATTCAATCCCCTTCTTGCATTAAATGTTCAGGCAAACATCTTTTCGACACCCCCTTGGGTAAATCAATCCAAACTAGATAAACTTCCGAGACAGAATGTGAAAGACTTAGGGTTTCTTTCCTACTTTTATTCCCTAGTCTAACACCCCCCTGCCCCACCCAAAACACAAAACCAGAAAACATTTAGAGAATAACAGCTGAGCTGGAGAAACCAACAGACTAATGTGAGGGAAAGTTATTGCTTGCAAAACCATACTACTCAGTATTTCAGCTGCATATTTCATAGCTTAATTCAGTCTGTATATAATGTATGAAGATGACATAATTAACAAGAATAATATGCTGGATAAACATCCTGATCCACATCATTTTTAAAAATCTTGTCTGGTTAAACCTTTATTTAACCAGACAAAACTCCACTGAGATCAAAATCTCCTTAGAAAATTGTTACAATTCTGCCGGTTACTAAATATCTTCTTGACCACAAGTGGCAATGACATTTAAATAAAGTATACATGCCAAAATATTATTTTCTTTGCACAAATATTATTTTATGTAGAAACATACTGGACAAGGTAACACATGTGCAAACTGATTAAAACATTTCCACCAGTTAAATATGTTAGACGTGCTCAGTCAAAATTGTCTGTGGATGGTATATCTTCCCTGAAGAGTGGAAGTTGTTAGAGCAGCGACTTATTGATGCCCATAATTATGAATGAGATGTTACATGTCAGGTGTCTACTTTTGGCCATGTAGTGTACTTCTGGTACTATGTCCTTCAGGGTGCTTGTCCTCTTCTTCTTTTCTTTTTTGAATGCATTCATGTACTCATTATGTACTCTGTAGCATTAAATATTCAGAGTAACTGCCGGCCACATAGATAAATAAATAAATAATAAATGAAGAAATAAAAATAGCGCATTTAACTTGGAAAGGAGAGTTCTAGCAGCTGTAAGATAAGAAGGATAAGAATAATTAAAGGCCATAGTAAAAAAGGAAGTAATGAGAATAAACACATCACAAAAGGCCATTAGAAATGTCTTTTAAGACATTAAGAATCTTGCTGCGCTGAGTAGGCTGTGCAGTAGGCTGAAAGTATGGTTTTGTTTCAAACCACACATTACTGTTTCAAACCACACATTTTATCATTATGAGTTAGTGATCTATTTTTTTTTTTTGCTTAAATGAGAGATTTTTAGATTTTCTATTTTAGAGCATTAAAATTTGTAATACTATAATAATTGCTTTTTAAATTAAATTGATTTTTTTTGTTACCCTATCCCACGAAAGACTGAAATTGATTTCAGGTCATTTAAATTAATTAATTAATTAACTGATTTAATTTAATTAATCAAAATATTTACTTCAATAGCTCATGTTCTGTACATAATGTTAAAGAAATCAGAGATTTTTTTTCTGTACATGTTGATTTGTGTTGGCCTGTCTGATCAGAAAAAAATTCATTATGAGGTCTGTAACTAAAAAAGGCCAGGTGAGCAGAGGAAGACCTCTACAGTTGAAGAGCAAAGAATTCTCACCATAATAAAGAGAACCCCAAAACACATGTCCAACTGATCAGAACTGCTTTTCAGGAGACAGGTGTGAATAGGTCAGTGAATACTGTTCGCAGAAGACTTCACTAACAGAACTACAGAGGCTACACTGCAAACCAAGCCACAAAAAACAGGATGGCCAGGTTACAGTTTGCCCCCCCCCCCCCCCCCCCCCCCCCTCTCATCTGTGAGACATGGTGGTGGGGGTGTTATGGTTTAAACATGTATGGCCCAAATAGGCACTGGCTCTGTTGTCTTTCATTTAATGATATAACCGCAGACAGCAGCAGAAGAATGCATTCTGAAGAGCACAGAAGTATCTTATCTGCTCAAGTTCAACTCATTGGTCAGCGCTTCGTCCTACAGCAAGACACTGATCCAAAACATACTGCTTAAGCACCAAGAGATATCAAGCCAAAAACTGCCAAAGTCAGTTGACTGGCCAAGTCATTCACCTAATCTGAATCCAACTGAACACGTGTTTCATGCTGAAGAGAAAATTTAAGGCAATAAGTCCCCGAAACAAACAGGAGCTGAAGATGGCTACAGTACAGGTCTGGCACAGCATGACCAGAGAAGATACTCAGCACTTCAAGCAATCATGACTACTTTCATTTACATAACATTAATATGCCTTCAGCAGCGTGGTGCCCTGAAATGGGTGGTTATGTATAGAAAATGCTGTAATTTCAACATGGTGTATAAAATACCCTTAAATAAATAGTGAGAGTGTGCAGTTTAACACCATGAAAATTGTTGATTACAAATCTAATATTGTGGAGTACAGAGCCAAATCAAGAAAAATGTCTTTGTTCCAAACATTTTGGAGCTCACTGTATATAGCCTGGTTTCTGTATATGCTTGGATACTGATGGTCCAGATCTAATTATGCAATACAGTATAAACTCCTAGTAAAAGGTTTTAATAGAATTATTTTCATTATAGTTATAATTTGTAGATAAATTGATTTATATGTTTTCACTTCACTCATGAATTTTTGTTTTTATAATAAAGTTCCTGTCCTTACTAGCACCAGTGCTACTGGCAAAATAAAAGTTTATAGCCCTGCTCTCTCAGATCTCCATAATCTTATGTTTAACCATTCAATAAAGTTTGCTATTGAACACAATTGACATTGTGTAGTCATGTTTTCACCAGGTCAGTTGCAGGCTACACCATGTGAATACCATGGCTCGCCACTTTATACTGCCACTGCTTATCCTCTGAGGCACTTCCCTCTCTATTTTCCTGGGGAAAACTGTGAATTCTGACATGATACAATATCATGATACAATTTTGTTGCCCTCAATCTTGGCATATAAGGTCAGTATCCTACGTCACACTGGCAGAAAGGTTGATAAACATTGAACTGTCCCTGGCCTGTCCAGGGTATAATCCTGCCTCTCAGCCAATGCACGCTGGGATAGGCTCCAGCACCCTCCATGACCCTGTGCAGGATAAGAGGTAATAGATAATGGATGGATGGATGAACATGTCCCAGGAGCTGGGTCTGTTCTGGCAGGTTTGCCTATTGAAAATGCTGGGAAAAATCATTGCCCATGTCCATTGGGATTGTTTCATATGACAACATTCTGTCAGTGACAGCAAGGTTTTCCACTGGAGCAGAATTCATTCTGGACTTGCCTTTTAATACTGCACATACGTGAAACAAAATGAAGTTCTGGCCTTGCTCTAGAGAACAGTGATACTGTATACCAATGAGAACCATAACAAATTTATGTGTTGAGAAAGTTAGCCTATGAATGGTCCAAATATAATATGTAATTCCATATTGTTTAATATTATTTTCCTCATTGAACATTATGCAGCCTTTGAATCAAGCAGTCCATTCTAATTAACAGCTTCATCAAATCAAAAACCATCAATATACACAGATACTCAAACATGTTCAGCTGTTTCATTTCTATTTTAGAGAAATGTTATTTTTCATTTTTAAGGGAAGGGGTGGAGGGATGGAGGGGGCAATTTGCAATGATGCAGTTTCCTGAATTGTACAAGAAGGTGACTCTAGCTCTATCTGTGTTTTATTTTAATTGAATTCAGGAAGCTGACTTTGTGCAGTAGAGATAACATCAGTCAATGTGCAGGAAGGACCTTATCTGGGAATTTTTGCATCTTGTCCTATGTGCTAACTTCCCTGATGATGATTACATCTGGGACAGGTATATGGTGAAGATGGGGGATACATTATTCATGAGGTTCCGATAGTCTCACAGTGACAAGGAATACTTCCTTCAAATTCTACTCTGACATCACAGTAAAAACAAACTGCTGACTAGTCCAAGCGGAATGTCTGCAAACTAATGTATATCCAGGATTGTGATTGTGACATGACAAACTGCAATTGTTGTGAACATAAGGAAGTAGTTTCCTTCCTTATTTCAAAAATGAAATTATCTAAACTCAATGATAAGTAATTTTACAAGACAAACTCATGCTAGCTAAATGAATTGGAATGGCTGTCATATGTGTGTCCGACCCAAGCCACTAACTGCACTCTTCAGTCTTCATGTGCCCTCCAACAAGGTAAGGCGGGTTGTGGCAACATTATGTTTCATTCCGTTACTGAGTCCACGCAAACATAATGTTAACCTAATGTTAGCTAGCTAATGTTAGTTGAGATTGCCTGGTATGGTGTCACAACCTTTAACTCGTTAACGTTTGTGCTACTTTTTTTAAGTGATACTGTTTTTTCAAGTTTAAAAAAACATTTGGCCATCACTGAATGTGCTGTACATTAAAGGAAATCACTAGACTAATTTTAAGTATAATAAGCTTAATGTTTTTGTTAGGGATTGACCAATGGCTGGATGATGGCAAGTAGCAGAGGAGACAGCGTTTTCCAAAACCAGTGCGCTTGCTTAATTTTTTTAGCAGGCGGGAAAATATGTACATTGAACAGTACAAAAACACAAAACAAAAACTTGCGCAGAAAAAAAGAAAATAAATGGGTATACGTTGCCAGGCAATATCCTCGGACCCTGCACACAACATCACCCTACTGCTCTTAGCACGTCCAACATAAAAACTAAACTGAGGTGAGGAGCCTAATGCTGCACTTTCATAACAACAGCTCCTACCCCAATTATCAGTAATTAAAAAATAAAACTAAAATTACAAAATGCACATTTGAACATAACAAGAAATAATAGTTATCAAATACAAATTAACAAACACAATATTTTATTTTTCAATAGTAAATAGGGTTCTGATTGAAAGCATTAAAATACACCGTATTATACTGATTGATATACATATATTGATATACATATATATTTGATAAACCTTGTCATACAGAGCATTGGCAATCTGTATGTAAGCACTACAATAAAAATGAAGTATTCAGAAGTCATGTAAAGTTGTGAGAACATGTCTTCACATATGTGTTATCCACAGACTATACTGGATGTAGAGCTTGAACTTCAGGCTTGTGACAGCATTACTCTCAGGCAATTCAAGCAACTGGACTTAGTAACCAGGCAACCGAGTGTTCTCTGTTTTGCCTTAAGGAAATATCAAAAACACAGCACAGCCAAAAAGAATGACTCAATAACAAAGAGACACGCCATTCATAATTATATTTTAATTAATGTGCTGCTATGGAAGTCACCGATATGCTGCCCATAAGTTGCTTTTAGATATCAGTATTTAGTAACCTCATGCCACTTAAACAAGTGGACTGCAAATGAATACATGTTTGGCTACTTTCTATTTAAATTACCAGGGAGCATCAAAATTGCAGGTAATTAAGTTAGTATATATAACCATTTAATCTGATATAACCAAAGAAGCCTGTGAGTATATCTTATCCTAGTTACTGGAAATTTAAATTCTGCTTTTATACCAACTGTCAGTGGCTATGTTTACATGTACACCATTCCCTGATTATTGGGAGTAACCATTTTAAGGCAATATTCCAATTATATTAAACATTCACATGGTTCAGAATGATGCAATTTCTCTAATACCGGAGATTACAAGGTGATACAATTTTGTTGCTCTCAATCTTGCCAAATAAGATAAGTATTAACAAGATTAATGATTGGTCTACGATCCGAAACTGGTGTAATAACCCACTCTTGCAATTTGAATTAGCATAAAGATAGTCCCATCTACTTCCAAAAATGATTACTTTTATTAATAAATGAACCGCCGCTCCTCACAACTGTTCTCCATGTTGGTTTGAGTTTGAATTCTACAAAAAACATCTGGTTCACTGCATGACCTTTAACATGCACTGTTTAAAAAAAAAAGACTAAGTCTATAAATATAAGGCGTTCATATATACAATAAGTAGGACGATTGAGCAACAATCTAGGTATTGTAATCGAGTTATGTTCACTCTGATTTTGACCTTACTGCAATTAAGATAATCAGATAAAGGCATTTACATGACAGCTTCCATAGTTGGAGTATTGCTGTAATTGGGTTAAGATAAAATGTAAATGTAGCCAATGCTAGGATAATTAATGGACTATCATAGTGCATTGCAGCGATATGCAGTCAGAATAGACAAGGCCACCCCCAAGCACAATATATGCACTCACATATTTCTTACTTACAGTAATGAGAGAAGTTCATCGCCATGAATTTACTTTCAGGGGAAGCTAAATATTCTGCCTATGTCTGTCATTACATTGATAAACATTGAGATGATCCACTAATCAATCCTTACTTTTATGATACAATTTGTTTGCTTTCCATGTGAATGAAACATTTGATAAGATTGATAAGACCTTCCAAAAGATTGTCAATAATAAACCACAAGTATTTCCTGTTATAGCCAGATACAGAACTCCTCCAATGAGAGTACCTCTACTCACCAAACTTGCACCAAACTTCACCTTAAACTGTGCCTTTATCATTGGTCTGATGAGGGCAATAAGCAATATCTGGGGTGATTACCAATCCACCCAAGTTGTGTTTCTGGAGGTGAAGCCTCTAGTGTCTATGGTCCTGAAGGCTTTCCAAGCTTTGAAAGACAGGGTACTCTGACAGCAGATAAATAGTGGCAGCTGGCATCACAGCAAGCTACATCAGTAATGCATTTCTCTTGCCTTTTGAGATGTTTATGATACTACATTATTATTATTATTGTTGTTGTTGTTATTATTATTATGCTCTGCCAATATTTCAGTGTGGTAAAGGAACAAATAAGCTTATCCTGTGATCTCTAATTTAAAAAAAAGTTTAAAATCCATCAGTCAAGGTGCCAAGGCAGAACCATACATATATTGGGGTAGGACGGAGTGTAGCACAGTGGGTAAGGAACTGGGCTTGTAACCGAAAGGTCGCAGGTTCGATTCCCGGGTAGGACACTGCCGTTGTACCCTTGAGCAAGGTACTTAACCGAAATTGCTTCAGTATATATCCAGCTGTATAAATGGATACAATGTAAAAATGCTGTGTAAAAGTTGTGGATAAGAGCGTCCGCTAAATGCCTGTAATGTAATGTAATGTAATGTAATATTGGATGAGGCATCCTTATACAATACCGAGATTGTATAAATATTTTGGCTGAGAGATTTAGATTAAGATATGTTTATTACCTGCTAGAGTAGGAAATAACCCCCTCCCCCCACCCACCCACTGACATAACACATTTCTGAACAAGTACCACAGAGTCCTGTCGGAAGCCCCCTGTTAACTCATAAATTAGGGATTAATGAGGTAAATACCTAAAGGGATGTGAATGGTGAGGAAGACAGTCATCCAAGGCAGAAGCACATAGACTGATGATCATACACTAGCAAGGCCATTTAAAAGAGTGAATCAGACTTTACCAGACACTGATGGAAATCAGCAGCATGTTAACTGCACAAGAGAGCCGGCGTGTTGCGAGCAGTTACACTGGAAATATAATATTTTTACCATATATTTTGACGAGCCTGAGCGGTTCAGTCATTTTGTGGCTTGCCATGCACTGAAGTGGGATCCGCTGCTGGAGGTATGTTAGTCAATATTGCACGGCACAGCGCCATGCAATATTGACTGACACACAATATTGACAATATTGCATAATTTTTTTAATTTATGAGATTCTTTTGTACTCAATTTTTTGAAGAAAAAAAACCCCAACACCCCACCTCCTTGCTGCTGAAGAATGTCTTGTGAGAAACATCTGCCTGGCCAAAAAGAAGTTGCCATTTGGATTTTTTTGGACAGTGCCCACTTCTTGTTAAAAACTGTGCTTCTGAATGCTTAAACTTTTCATGCATTATCAGTATGAGCCACTGGTTCAGTGAGTAATGACCATGCTTCCAGCCGATTTCCCAATAGAACACTAAAATAAATTTAGGGGCATTTAGAACACTGATTGAAGCAGTAATGAAAACTAAGCAACAAATTTGTGCACTTACAGTATTATATTTAGCTGATGTCAGCAATCATCACCACGGGGCTTTCAAATAATTCTTTTGGGTTAGCATTAACAGAATTTACAGCTGAGGTGCTCTGCCTTGGCTTTAAGTCTCCAAATTAGAATTCAATTTGGGCCCAATATGAACACAAAATTAAAAGCTTGGTATTTGTTACATACCTCTGCCTCAAAATCGAATACCTTTGAAATAGTGTAGCATTCATAAATTTAATTTCTGGGGGAAAGAAAATCTACAGGTTTTCAGGAAAATTATTTAAATTGAAGACTTGGTAACTATAACAGCCTCTGGATATGTGCATAATTCATTTTTAATTATGATGAATGAACAAAAAATGTATACAATCTTCTGTTTCTGCAGTGTTCACCACCTAAGATTTCATCGGTAGGGGAATATTTCAGGACTTGATGCTTAACATTGGTGGTATGAATGCAGTTACATAACATTGCAGTGAGAGAGATTGCAACCATGACTCAATAAAATAGATGCATGTCCTGTCTAACACGTCTTGTCTAACAGCTGCATTTTTAAGTAACTAGACAAAAGCCTCAAATAATAATTAACCCTTCAGAACCCTGTGGAATTCTAGAAAACTTCTGCTGCATCCCAGTAAAGAGGAAATAGAAATTTTACCAATATTTTAATAGTTAATAGATTTCACACTTTTTTACCACTTACAGTGCAGCAAAATGTAATAATAATAATAATAATAATAATAATAATAATAATAATCCATCCATCCATCCATTATCTATACCTGCTTATCCTGATCAGGGTCGCGGGGGGTGCTGGAGCATATCCCAGTGTACATTGGGATAGAGGCAGGAATACACCCTGGACAGGCCACCAATATATTGCTGAGCACACAAACCATTTACTCACACACTCATACCGATGGGCAATTTAGTCTCCAATTAGCCTACCTGCATGTCTTTGGACTGTGGGAGGAAACCGACACGGACACACGGAGATCATGCAAACTCCACACAGAAAGGGCCCAAGCTGAGATTCGAACCCACAACCTTCTTGCAGTGCTATCCACTGCACCACCATGCCGTAATATAATAATATAATATAATAATAATAATAATAATAATTGTTACGTCCCAGTGTTTTTGCGATTGCATACTGTGGGACTTTGTGTGCTGCCGCGCATGCTTTCTGTCTCCCCGACAGGTGGAAATAACAATGTCACGGTCCCGTTCCGGAGATCCACGTCGGAGGACACACTCCTGATGCACGCTGCTACCTGGAGACGCCCGTTGCCAAGGACGCCCTGGGATATCGCCGGGCCAACCATTCGAGGGACGCGTGTTATTCAGGATATACTGACTGTCGCGGAGCGCCGCTATTAAAAGATGCAGAACTATATATAGCGATGTGCATCTTTTTAGCGCTAGTCTAGTCCACTTCACCGACTTCGTCGAGTCTACCAGCTACTACCGACCAGAGGCTACAGTCCACTGTCTGCTCCTTCTTGTAACAAACTGCCTCTGAACCGAGGGCCTTGTCCATCTTCCTACTGACCCCCGGTGAGAACCTGCGTGTCCCGCTTGCTTGCTTTTTAAATACTTAGCTCCTGGCTGAACTGGTCTTCCTTTTGGTTGTGGTTATCGTTTAATGTGGCTTAGTGTTACGTCCAGTACTGTACACCTGGTTACTACAACACAGGTGGATTTTGGGTCGTAACAATAATAATAATGAGACAATGGGGCAATGTGTCACAATTAGATACTTTCAATTTCAAGTGATGAACAAGAGTTCAAATATTGTTCCTGTGAGAAGTGGCATGTATATATCATTATCTGATCAACAAGCTATATGGTACACTGGCAAAAATATATATCAACTTGTAAAATATATTTCAACCTGTAACATTTAAAACCCAGCTAGCTAGATAGTTAGTTAGTATTTAGTGTTACAAATCTTGTTATTATAATCAACATAGGCAACATTTGTAAGAATGTAACTGTGGCAAGCGGAGTGCCACCGCTCGGTTTAACAGACGAGAGAGACGGGATTCATTTTCAGGACGCGAATGCGTCTTTTGATTTTGTTGCGGCCGCCACGCGGCTTTCGTACCAAACACACAAGTAGTGCTACAGCCTCTCGCAGCACATCTCCGTCTCCAGTCAGCACTCCCGTCTGCCTCCGTAGACCACCTTTTAAGCGCCCAGGCTCACTGTCGAGGTGATCAGCACATTGTCAATCAATCAAACAATTAAACATCGGTGCTGAGTAGCAATCCCCAACAGCTGTGGCGCAGAGTCCGAGAGCCGCCCCGCTCACTCTCTCTCTCTGCAGCCAACGCAAAACCACGCCCACTCTACCACAGTAACTGTGCATAACAATGTTTGTGGCCTCTGGCTTCCTGACAACGGGACTGATCCTCTGTTGAGTCACCATAAGATTTTTCTGGACAACCAAGGCATAAATAAGTGCCAGTACCCTTTCTCTTGTGATAAACTCACTGCTTGATCAATTAGCCACCAGGCTGGGGCAGGAATACCCCTTTTAGTAGGAAATGGGGAGCCCGATTTCACAACATTAAAGCAGTAATAGTTTATCTATAAGGGTTTGATTGACAGCTCCAATACCATGAGCCAATCAAATGTTTGTTTGCCAAAAATAATCCACCTACCAGGTTCCAGGAAACAAACATGGGATTCTGTCGTGCCATTGACTTTTTGAGCATAAAAACTCACCAAAAACTTAACTTTGCTCTGAGGGTGAAGACCTGACACACTAAGAAAACTGATGGACTTTGCTGCGCGACCCAACAAGCATCTTGTCTGTTCAGTGAGACAGAGTTGGCCTGCTACCATTTGCAAAATAAACTAAGCTGGTTTATTTCCCACCAACAGCTGTTTTGAGGAACAATTGTATTCAGACTTTTCCTCTGTATCGCCCTTGCGGCCGGACCCAAGTGGAAGATCTGTGCACATTCAAATTCATCTTGACTGGAACCTGTTGTGACCCTGACTTCAAAGAAGAAGCTTCTCAAGAGTCCCTCGCACCTGCCATGGGCCTTCTTTTCGCAAAAATGAAGAGACTTGCAAGAAATGAGTCTTATTTATGAAGCTGACAGGTACTGCAATATTGCAACAGCCCTTAAAGTTAGTATTGCAGTGCCCACTTTCACCCAGAACATGTCGCAGAACAGATGCTAAGTGGATTAAATAGCTTTCAAGCTTAGATATGTGGAATCAAAGCCTTTCTTTATTCAGGTGTAACGTCCGACTGTCTGTCCAAGTTTCGGACTGCAGTAGAGTCTAACGTTAGTGCACAGTAGCTCAGTAAACATTATTACACATAAAACAATATTCAGGTTTAACTATACAATGGTGAAGCCTAATTTGTTGCTTTATTTAGTTTTGTCTGGTAGTGTAATTTCCTTGCATGAAACTATCGACTTTAATCTTCTCTAATCTAGCAATAAAAAAATGGTTTACATATGACGTGTCTTATGGATATGCATGTTATTGAGCTCAGGATGCACAGCCACCCTGCCCTTGTCAGGTCACGATAATCTAATAGTGTTCATTACAATTTAATGGTTATAACTGACTTTAAAACGTGAAAGAAATAAGAAAAGAAAGTCAATTGTCATTTCTGGGGAATAGAACCACAATTTGAATCCAGTTCCCCAGACCTTTAAAATCTCTCTGTAGATTTAGACATGCCACTGTTCAAGCTGCCACACATTAAAATCTTTACTTTCTGCTGACAGAATGGACTCATCTAAGGATGGTGGATGATGGACAGACATGAGTCAGCCCAGCTCCCATCATTCTCCAAAAAAATACATGCACAACCACTGCTGCAGGCAGGACAGAAAGCTTAAAACCCAAATGATGGGTTTTAAGCTTTCACAATTTTTAAGTATTGTTCTTTTTATAGAGAGCAGCAAAACATCAGCATCACAGAACACAACAGGGCCAAGACCTCTACCCAACAGTGAAAAAGTGATTCGAAAATAACCCAGACTCTCTGAATATATATTTTTATTCTTATATCTGTGTATATGCAACATGCAATCCCTGCCAAAAAGACATATCCAAGTCAACCACACCAATAATAATTATTGCAAACCTAGGTAAAATTGTCTGTTTTTTTGGTTGTGTTCTTTGTTGCTTAACTATTTCATCAGGACCAGGTTGTTTAAATAACCAGTTTGTGACAGAATATTGATAGAATACTAATTCAACTACCCTTCTGTGCTGGATCCAAAATAAACTCCTCAATCCAAAC
Source organism: Anguilla anguilla (assembly GCF_013347855.1). Classification (NCBI taxonomy): domain Eukaryota; kingdom Metazoa; phylum Chordata; class Actinopteri; order Anguilliformes; family Anguillidae; genus Anguilla; species Anguilla anguilla. The sequence continues at coordinate 28,466,428 of NC_049204.1, read as the reverse complement.
TCCTCTTTGCACTCTCACAGTGTGGATAAATAGTAGGTTCCATATATTATGTTTATATGTCAAGCCAGCGACCTGATTACTTTTTGTACAACACCACTGCTCTATGTTTAAGTAGAATATTGTGCTTGGGGACTTAATACAAAGTTACTTGTGTGTGTGTGCGTGCGTGCGTGCGTGCGTGCGTGCGTGCGTGCGTGCGTGTGTGTATTTTTGCCCAATAGCTGTTTTTGAAATAGGAAATCCTTTCCCCACAGAATCCACATTTAACACAAGAAAGTTTCCTGAGACTAAATCACTAAATGCACCCAGCTGTTCGAGACTCATAAGAGCATAATGATAAATAAATAAATAAAAAAAAGTGACAACTTGTCACAGTAATTAAGAAAGTATCTGTTTTTTTTTTTAAAAGGATGCCAGAAATCAACATTGCTCATATAATCAAATTGCTCAGATATATGGTATTTTTTTCTTTGTCACAACTGATGTCTACAGTACAATTCATGCAAATGGCAATATGTTAACAAGGATTACCTAGTCAGATCCATTAAACTGATTGTGCCATACTGAGGGATGTGGTCATGACAACCTCATATTAAATTCTCACATGAGTTACTATCCACATGTATTTATTTTACATTACATTACATTACATTACAGGCATTTGGCTTTATTTAAATCACTTTGGATATTAGAAGATGCAAAAACAGTCCAGATACCCAGAATTTCAGGGATGAAATTATTTCTTCTCTAACATTGCGAGTTGGATTTAATCCTACAATTAAAAAAAGGAAAAAGGAATGGAACACTTATTGCGATGAAAAAGCCTTTCTAACAGCCTGGTTACTGGGCTGCTCTGCCTGTATTAATATCTTTGCAGATTACACACTGCAGGGGAAGGCAGGGGTCAATGGCAGCAGCAGGCAGAACAGTGATTTTCACTCGGACCTGATCTTGCTGAACAGCTGGGTTCTGTGCGCACAGCTGGCCCGGGTGCTTTAATAAACTATCCATGTCCAATCGCTGATTATTTCAGCTGTGGCTTGAGCGCAAATCCTGAGTGCTCCACAAACACACACGACCGAGGTAGAACTACCTGATGTAAAACACTACTCTTGTGATGCATGACAAAAGCATCTCTAATTGTATTGCTTCTGTTTGCCCAGTGCTGTTTTGTTTGAGGGAAGTGTCCCTTAAGAGCAAAACTGAAGTATCTTGTGGCACACTTATTTGCTGCCACATAGTTTATCAGAATGGCCTGACAAGATTTATGTCTCTACCCAGAATTATATCTGCTAGGTAAAAAAGCAAAAAAAAAAAAAAACTTGCATGAGATGGCTGGCAAAACTGTAAAGATGAAAGATAGCCACTTCATTAAAGCAATTGCTCTATGCATTAATCTCTACAGTTAAGTGAAGAATTAATAGCATTTTGATTACCGGACACATCATTGGGCTCTATTGCAATTCACCCTTGGATAAAGAAATACATTTCAAAATTTCAATGAATTCAAATTCATTATATTTAAAACATAATTCCATAAATTGTATGTATTGGTGAAAAATGAATGAGTGTGCTATGCCCATATTCATAGTTAATCTCAATTTAAGATGTGGTAATTATTTACATTTATGTCATTGTCATCATTACCAATAGCTACCTAACTGTACCTGCAATTATATCAGAAACCTTAAAACTCATTCTAACATGGTTTTGTTGAAAGCTAATTTCGGATTTGCCACTTCAGGCATTCTACGGTTCTGATATTTCTGAATAATGACTGCTGCTATGGATAACAAACCGCTAACTTAGAACACTTTTAAAAAACACAGTTAATTTTCAAACGTGTTACTTCGTGACACCTGGAGTCAAAAGATGTTGCTCCACCATTAACTTGCCTTGTATCTTATTCAAACAATCCCGTTAGCCAATTATCCCACATAGGGCTTTGTTACCTACACAAACACAATGGAAAAGTTGTTTCAATTTGTTTGGACTATAAAATCACTCTTAACCAATGTTTTGTGTCAAAGTATTGATTGATTTATTTTATATGGTAATTAGCTATGTAATAAGTGGGATAATCCTCTCCAATATGGTCTGCTATTAGAAATGACCTTCACAGAAACATTCCACTCCACTTCGTGTCAGGAGTTTCTTTGCCTTCAGACGGATAGCTGACCACCTCATCATGGATTATCCCTTACCTGACTACTATTATTGCAAATGTATGGCAAGACCAAATATTACATAATAATTGGCTACCTAGACAGTATCACAGATTACTTTGGGCTGAGGATTGCTAATGTTATTATGCAACTTATCAAGAAAAGCACATCATTTTATCACCTTCTGAATGCCATCTGGTGTGTGGGGTTCTGGTGCTCCATAGATAGCATAAATTATATCTTCATAAAGTCAATGGACATGCAATAGAGCTACCTCAACAGTAACATATTCCCACAGTGTAAGTATGGGTTATGTACTGTAGGTAATCAACTGCTCTCTCATTCAAAAACATTCACCACCTGCTGTATACCAGACATGTTAAATTGTACTGGTGATACTGTGGCAATGTTCTGGCTCCGTCCCTGTATATGCATCACTGTAATGACATGCAAATCAGGAATGAGTCAATACTTCTGCACTGCACAAACCCTGACAAAACAAAAACAGTTCTTAGATCAGAGTTACATTTTGCTAAAACATGCCAGCAAGTTTTGTGCACAAAAATTCAACGTACAATCAATTTCTCCCACTAAAATCCCTCGTTACTTATCGATTATCAGTCATTCTCAGCAGAGACAAGAGTGACTTTTTCTGTCTATTTATTCTTGATGTTTGCAACCAAGGCCTGTGTCTACTGTCTGCCAGCACATGATTTATGCAAGTGCTTATCAGATTAATAATCTCAATAATCAATCTCAAAATATGAGCTGATGATCCTCTCAACTGTGCACCTATGTCAAAACCTCAAATAAACTAAATGTAAAATAGGAACACAATTACCTCTAGGACGCTAGCCATAGATGAAACCCTGGCTGAAATATTAAATGTATGCCACCAACTGATAAGATAGGATGAATGAGCCGCTTGTTGTTCTGAGTGCGTTTTTCAGATTTCATAGCGCATAGGACCACAGACAGCAAAGGATATGAATACAACACAGTTGAAAGAATAGGATGGGCTTAAGCTGATAGCTGTCTTAAAAGTGGAAAACAGCTGGCTTGGCACCCCTATCAGATAGCTACCTAAAATGTTTTGGTAGGTACAGTTAATTTTAATACTCAGAATTTATCTTCGTTTGTATATATGTACATATTCCATACAGGAAAAAAGATTTGTGCCGAGTTGACTACATGGTACGGTATTACTGTTGACTGTTCAATGTCATTTCACCTGTCTGAATGTATCTACCTTCTTGAAGGGAACTAGGGTTTGCCATCACAAGATTTCAGTGAATTAAATGAATTAAATTAAAAATGTATAATAATGCAAACATAACATTTATTTACAATTATTATATAATAACTATTGATGATTATTGAATTTCTGAGAAATGCTGACTGCTTACAAAATTGGAAAGGCATACTATACAAATGTACACTTAAGAATGACGCCAAGAACATTTCAGAGCATTTCTGTTCTGTTCTGAATCTGTTAAGAAACTGAGGAGAGAATAGACTGCCGGAACTAAAGAAATGGGCCCCATGTGAGCTGGGGTAATTATCCACTTTACCAATCAGCACAGGCTGGCTCAGTGTGAACAGGAAGGTCATGCCAGATTCAAATTTATTAGTGAGGTCAGATGTACTATGTTACTGTTTTTATGCCTCCTCAACTATCAATAGGGTATAACTTTCTTTTCTACTCCGAGGAGGGTCTCTGGGGACTGGTTTATGATACATAGTATGGGCTGACGCCACCAATCTCCACACTTTAGTTTAACCAGCTGTGGGATGCAATGGAGATACAGAGGGAAAGTGAGATTAAAAATCAACAATGATGAATACACTTTGATTATACATGCATGTACTTTTTCACTTGGGGGCGGAGGACGCAGAGGGGGCGGAGGACGCAGAGGGGGCGGAGGACGCAGGGGGGGCGGAGGACGCAGGGGGGGCGGAGGACGCAGGGGGGGCGGAGGACGCAGAGGGGGCGGAGGGGGCAAAGGAGCTGCGGATGTCTGCAATCTTTTCGTCAAAGAATGCTGCAAAGTCATCTGCAGTGAAGGAAGACTGGGGTGGAGGAGGTGGCACGCTGAGGAGAGAAGAGAAAATAGAGAAAAGTTGACGAGGGTTAGAAATGGAGTTATGAATTTTAGTTTGGTAGAATTTTGCCTTAGTGGCAGTGACAGCAGAAGAGAACTCTGTCAGGAGAGACTGATAGGCTGAGAGGTCAGATGGGTCCCTGGATTTGGCCCACTTCCTCTCAGCAGCGCGGAGGGTGGCCCTGGAGGTGCGTAGGATGTCAGACATCCATGGACTGGGAGGGGATGAACGTGCTGGCCTAGGGACGAAGGGGCATAGGGAGTCGAGTGCTGAGGAGAGAGATGAAGTTAGGGTGGAGGATGCAGAGTTAGTGGGGAGCTTGGAAAATGATTGAAGAGGGGGGAGGGAAGCAGTCACTCTGGGAGCAAGAGAAGAGGGTGATAGGGAGCGGAGGTTACGGCAGACAGTGACAGTGGGGATGGGAGGAGGAGAGGGAGGATGTGGAGAGAGGGGGAGGGGTTATCACCTCAAGACTCCATAATGATTTCAAAGCCATGTGGTGCCATCTACAAGCCACTGTTGTCCAAAAAAACTCCTTTTACAATTATATGGTTCTCTTCCAGGTACATTTTTGGTAGTGTAGTGCCACTGGCCAGCTTTCAAATGTTGAATCAAGAGTGAGGTAAATTGAGGGAAATAATGAAATAGATTTTTTGAAGATTGAATTGTGATTACTGAATAAAATTTGTGGTATTTTCTTCAAAGATTTGAATCTGCTGTCATCAATGTAATTGACACTGACTTAAGTTTTCAATTAAGTATTCATGAAAAGGCTGCCATGTCTAATACACCACTCCCTCTGACCTCATCCCCTCCCCCCTATTGTCAATCAACACCTGGTTGTACATTACATAAATAAATGTCAACAGTGCAGTCAAATTTATTGGCTGAAGAGGTGTACAGAGAAGCTGTTTGGCATATAAAGAGAGACTGATGTCATATCACGGCCATTTGTTATAAAGCGCTCCGGAGAAAGTTAAAGTGTTGGCTGCAAGCAACCAGGTTTTCTGATGCAATCTAAATTTCCATTACACTGATGCCATTATATATGCTGCTACACTTGCTGACACAGTGTTCAAAGATCTTTACATGTGTGGTTCAGTTTCCTAAGTTCGGAGCTTTATTGTGCAGATGCCTGAAGTTCTGAATTCTGCTTGTTTGTATGAGGTCATAAGGTACAGAAGTTAATGTTCTTAAGGGCTGTGGTCATTTCTGTAGGAAGCCCTGAAATATCTTCCAAACCCTCGGTGCTGTATAGGTATGGGGCATAACTGCCATCCCAATTATACCGAAGACTAGCAAGGAAGGCCTGCAGATGTTCTGTATATTGGCCCAGGGGGACATGGAGGTGGAGGACCCCAGGATAGCGGATGACAGCAATTAGAGTAACATTGCCTCCATGGTGGTCAGGGACACCCACACTGGCCCAGCGACCAATAAAGTTCCTTCTCCTCCATTTGGTGAAGTTAAATCCTGCCTCATCAATGAAGTTGAACTGAATGTGGTGTTTCAGGCATTAACTTCAAAGGATGTATTTATATTATTGTAGGTATACAGTGAATCACTAAAACACATTAGGCCATCATATAGCCAGTTCTTATATACTCCTGTAAAAAGAGTTAACAACTGAGAAAACAAGACTTGAAAAAGACTAAGACGTTATTTTAAATACACCAACAGTACAAATGCTAGTAATGGCTCACCTTCCTTCTCCCTGTCCCTACTGACAGACACTTAAAATATGCTGAGCCAATCAGTTGCACCTGGGTTTCAATTGCACTAACAAGTGAAATCAATTAACAATCAAACACAATCAACTAAACAATCAAACACAATCAATTAAACAATCAAACATAATCAACCAAACAACCAACAAGCCAGTGGAGGGCCACTCCTTCACAACTCCTGAAATGCATAATCCAAATATATTGAATGAAAACTCATTTGCACACATTCCAAGCACTGGTCTTTGACTCCTTTCAAAAGAAACAAGAAGGTATGCTTGTTACGTTTGTATTCTGTAGCATTTAAGGAAGTGGTCAAAGGTTGAAATGCTGATTTGATGTATTCCTTGAAATATACTCTTATCTTCACATATCTTCAATTATTCTGGTCTGAATTTCTCACAAATAACATTCTTGTCTATGTTGACAATTGTAATTTGTCATTCCATGGACAAGGATATGGTCACCCACTGTAGCATGTATATGTATATCATCAGATACAAATGTTTTCCTCTTCCACCTCCTCTCAGTGGTACTCTGTTTCCAAAGCATCTGAACTCAACTACGGCCCTTTTTATTGATTCTGAGGTTCTGGCTGGTGTGCTAACAGTTTTGCTTTTTAGCGTTTGCACCTACAGAATTGTGTGCAAACTGAGGTCAGGTTGTAACGCAGTGGTCTCCAGCCCTGGTCCTGGAGAGCTACAGGGTCTGCTGGTTTTTGTTTTCACCTTAAAATCAGCACCCAATTGAGACCCAAGACACCAGGTGAGTTGAGTTAACTGTGTAATCAACTGCTCTAATTGATTCATGTGG